>NC_133327.1:681220239-681476374 GCF_042186555.1 Aquarana catesbeiana | reverse complement strand
CCCTTAAAAAAATATTGAGCAAGGGCCACCACTGGTCACAGTGATCACATGGTACAGACAAGACCAATCACAGCCCATCAAAATTCATAACTATGTACAGTGGAACCTCGGATTGCGAGTAACTCGTAAAACGAGCAGGATTCAGGCCAAAGCGGTGTGCAGTACTGAGGTGGGGGGGGGGGGGGGCGCCGAAGCCCATCAGAGCTGAACTGCACCGATCGTAACCGTTCGGGGCGGTTCGGAAATGCTCGGAAAGACTCGGAAATACTACGTTCCCGAGCCTTTCCAAGGTTTGCCAAGGTCAGCAGAGCTGTCCTCGGGCCTTTCCGGCTGTTTCCGAGGCTCTCCGGCGCCCCCCTCTGCCTCTGGCCGCATGCGGTATTGCATCCCATTGAAGTCAATGCGGAACAAATTATTTTCGTTTCCATTGACTTCAATGGGAAAACTCGCTTTGATATGCGAGTACTTTGGATTACGAGCATTCTCCTGGAACAGATTATGCTCGTAATCCGAGGTTCCACTGTATATCACAATCTTCACTACAACGTTATCAACGTCACAGCACAGGCAGGCAACAGACGGGGGGGGAAGCGGCTGATCAAGCATGATTTGTGCTTGTTTGGCTGCTTTGGAGGGCAGGGGAGACATCAGAGGTCTAATAAATCCCTGATGTCTCCATAAAGAGTACCTGTCACCTGCCCAAAGCAATGACGAAAATTGCCCCGGATGGGAAGTGGTGAGGCACGTTGGGGGGGGGTGTTGGCAGCCCATTCATTTGGAACGCGACGTATGTTAGCACACCACAATGAGGCAAACCTACAGAAGGTCACCTACCTGTCTCTGGGTGAGGGTAGCGGTTGATATTGACGTGTCTTTTTTTTTTTTTTGGCAGCAGTTTAGGAATCATCGCCGGCAGGAAATCTCTGATATCCGATACCGCCGCGTTCAATGAAGCTCTAAGACCAGTTTTTTTTTGTCAATAGCGGCACTTTTTCTTTTATATTTGTGGAATTCAGGTTAATCGGGTGGGACGTGGCGTTCTGGGCCGGCGTCCAGGTGAGACAGAAGGGCACTTATCTTGTTTGGATGGTCAGCGCAGCGTTTTTCCCTCCCGCCCGCCGCCGTCCCTCTGCCATCACAGCGTGTTTGCTGCATCATTTAATAACACGCCGAAACATAAGCCGCTGCTTAAATCTAGAATCAATACGCGGGGATGTGGCGGCCGGTGTAGCCGGGGAGATGGCGGCGAAGCTTTTAAAGGGGAACTCCGGGGACAAACGGGACAAGAACACAGCCAAAGTGCATAGATGAGAATTGCTTGAACTGCCGATACAGAATTAATTTTCCCTGGTTCCCCTCCCCCATGCCCCCCATTAACTTGCTAATGACCTTAACCTCTTGGCGCCGGCCCTTTAAGGGGTTGAGGATAACAGGAGGCAGGGCGGGGGTTTAAGATCATGTGATTGGCTGTCAGGTAGTAATCGGGAGCTTTCCATTAGTCGCTGGTAACTGCGCGCAGTGGTGTATTTTCCCGAATTCGCGCAAATAATGCGGGCACCCAGCGCCGAGGCCCACAATATTGCATGAAGCGGGCACTAAACTGTTCTGTTTCATGACATACTTTTATTTTAGACCTAGTGATGTCATCACCAGGTCTCTGTGCTTCTCTATGCAATGCAGGCAGATCACGGCTGCTGGGAGGGGCCAGGGGTGGGCTGCACGTGGCTTCCTGAAAAACATCACAGCGCCCTGCCTCAGCCCTGATGCAAGCAGTGGGAGGAGTTATGCAAATATAAAAATGCTTTGAAGGGTGGATGTCAGTCTGGAGAAGTTGGCATTGATGTATTTGCATGGAAGGCCCCCCCCCCCCCCCCCCCCCCACATGTGATGCTGAGCCTCCATGACTGAAAGAACGGAAAACTAATGAATAAAAGGGGCGGGCCAGGAACAGCCAGGCTGTGGGGGAAAGTCCTAGATGATACTGGGTGTCCTCCAGCCAGGAAACGAGGCGGAGCTCTATCTGACTTGCTGCAGCCTCTAATGCACATTGTGAGAAGCTCACAGTGTGCAGTGTGATCTGAAGCTTAGGTGTCCCGGTGCCACCAACTTGGCCCTCTTCCGGTTGCCTCTTCTGGCAGCCCAGCCCCCAAAGATGCAGCAGCTCCACCCAGGGCTGTCTTTAATATTGATTGGACCCTGGGCAAACATTTTCTTGCCCCCCCCCCCCCCATCCAATGTCATTTTGCTGTCCACCCTAGCATCCTAAAAAACAAAGACGGGCGGGCTCTAGGGGCAGCTGCTTGGGGCCCATACAATAATGACTGGACTGGGGCAGCTGCCCCTTTTGCCCTGCATGAAAGACGGCCCTGGCTCCACCTCAGCCTTTCTGTGAACGGGCCCCCTGGAATATGTGACGGGGGGCTCTCAGGGGGCTGCAGGATACATCATTACAGCCTAGGCAGTGGCAGGGGCGGGGCCACCAGAAAACAAGAAGTGGAGCCCCTCCAAAAAATTTAAATCTGCTATTATTAATGTGGAGGGGGCGGAGTCACAGAGAAAAAAAATGTATTTTCACTCTTTGTTATATTGCAGCCATTTGCTAAAATCATTTAAGTTCATTTTTTTCCTCATTAATGTACACACAGCACCCCATATTGTACACACAGCACTCCATATTGTACACACATCCCCCCATATTGTACACACAGCACCCCATATTGTACACACAGCCCCCCATATTGTACACACAGCCCCCCATATTGTACACACAGCACCCCATATTGTACACACAGCCCCCCATATTGTACACACAGCCCCCCATATTGTACACACATCCCCCCATATTGTACACACAGCACCCCATATTGTACACACAGCCCCCCATATTGTACACACAGCCCCCCATATTGTACACACAGCACCCCATATTGTACACACAGCACCCCATATTGTACACACAGCCCCCCATATTGTACACACAGCCCCCCATATTGTACACACAGCTCCCCATATTGTACACACAGCACCCCATATTGTACACACAGCGCCCCATATTGTACACACAGCACCTCATATTGTACACACAGCACCCCATATTGTACACACAGCCCCCCATATTGTACACACAGCACCTCATATTGTACACACAGCACCCCATATTGTACACACAGCCCCCCATATTGACAGAAAAACACAGAATTGTTGACATTTTTGCAGATTTATTAAAAAAGAAAAACTGAAATATCACATGGTCCTAAGTATTCAGACCCTTTGCTCAGTATTTAGTAGAAGCCCCTTTTGATGAGTCTTTTTGGGAAAGATACAACAAGTTTTTCACACCTGGATTTGGGGATCCTCTGCCATTCCTCCTTGCAGATCCTCTCCAGTTCTGTCAGGGGGGATGGTAAACGTTGGTGGACGGCCATTTTTAGGTCTCTCTAGAGATGCTCAATTGGGTTTAAGTCAGGGCTCTGGCTGGGCCATTCAAGAACAGTCACGGAGTTGTTGTGAAGCCACTCCTTCGTTATTTTAGCTGTGTGCTTAGGGTCATTGTCTTGTTGGAAGGTAAACCTTCGTCCCAGTCTGAGGTCCTGAGCACTCTGGAGAAGGTTTTCATCCATGATATCCCTGTACTTGGCCGCATTCATCTTTCCCTCGATTGCAACCAGTCGTCCTGTCCCTGCAGCTGAAAAACACCCCCACAGCATGATGCTGCCACCACCATGCTTCACTGTTGGGACTGTATTGGACAGGTGATGAGCAGTGCCTGGTTTTCTCCACACATACCGCTTAGAATTGAGGCCAAAAAGTTCTATCTTGGTCTCATCAGACCAGAGAATCTTATTTCTCACCATCTTGGAGTCCTTCAGGTGTTTTTTTTAGCAAACTCCATGCGGGCTTTCATGTGTCTTGCACTGAGGAGAGGCTTCCGTCGGGCCACTCTGCCATAAAGCCCCGACTGGTGGAGGGCTGCAGTGATGGTTGACTTTCTACAACTTTCTCCCATCTCCCGACTGCATCTCTGGAGCTCAGCCACAGTGATCTTTGGGTTCTTCTTTACCTCTCTCACCAAGGTTCTTCTCCCCCGATAGCTCAGTTTGGCCGGACGGCCAGCTCTAGGAAGGGTTCTGGTCGTCCCAAACCTCTTCCATTTAAGGTTATGGAGGCCACTGTGCTCTTAGGAACCAGCAGAAATGTTTTGTAACCTTGGCCAGATCTGTGCCTTGCCACAACTCTGTCTCTGAGCTCTTCAGGCAGTTCCTTTGACCTCATGATTCTCATTTGCTCTGACATGCACTGTGAGCTGTAAGGTCTTATATAGACAGGTGTGTGGCTTTCCTAATCAAGTCCAATCAGTATAATCAAACACAGCTGGACTCAAATGAAGGTGTAGAACCATCTCAAGGATGATCAGAAGAAATGGACAGCACCTGAGTTATATATATGAGTGTCACAGCAAAGGGTCTGAATACTTAGGACCATGTGATATTTCAGTTTTTCTTTTTCAATAAATCTGCAAAAATGTCAACAATTCTGTGTTTTTCTGTCAATATGGGGTGCTGTGTGTACAATATGGGGGGCTGTGTGTACAATATGGGGTGCTGTGTGTACAATATGGGGTGCTGTGTGTACAATATGGGGGGCTGTGTGTATAATATGAGGTGCTGTGTGTACAATATGGGGTGCTGTGTGTACAATATGGGGTGCTGTGTGTACAATATGGGGGGCTGTGTGTACAATATGGGGTGCTGTGTGTACAATATGGAGTGCTGTGTGTACAATATGGGGTGCTGTGTGTACAATATGGGGTGCTGTGTGTACAATATGGGGTGCTGTGTGTACAATATGAGGTGCTGTGTGTATAATATGGGGTGCTGTGTGTACAATATGAGGCGCTGTGTGTACAATATGGGGTGATGTGTGTACAATATGGGGTGCTGTGTGTACAATATGGGGTGCTGTGTGTACAATATGGGGTGCTGTGTGTACAATATGGGGTGCTGTGTGTACAATATGGGGTGCTGTGTGTACATTAATGAGGAAAAAAATGAACTTAAATGATTTTAGGAAATGGCTGCAATATAACAAAGAGTGAAAAATTTAAGGGGGTCTGAATACTTTCCCTCCCCACTGTATATGAACATATTTACACATTTCACATTGAAAAAGCGCAAAATTAAAAACAAAAATCTATTTATTTCATTTGTAAATAACTTTTCGATGCTTTGTACCATCGCTGACAGCTGAAGTGAAAACCAAACAGTTGCGGTAGTTATCGGTATCGGCGAGTACTAAAAAAAAACTATCGGTACTCGTGAAAATAAATGGTATCAGTGAATCCCTAATAGAAAGAAATATTGTACAGCTACAATTTCACAGTTTACATTTGTGTGGTCAAGGCTCGCTTTCTCACTTAATTCTTAATGACACCCCCCCCCCCCACCCCCCCACGCATTTGCTAACCTGCATGCATGGTGACGCAACACCGTGCATTTTTCGGCGCGACATGACTTTGCAAAAGTTCCTTAATTGAAATGAATGGACTATCCCACGCACGCGCGCGCTCCATCACACCTGCATGGAGCCTAAAATGGCATTAAACCCTCATTTTTCTTGAGCTTAAACTCTTGCTGCCCACATAGTGCAGACAGAGGGGGAGGATTCAACGCCCACACGCCGTCACATGACCCCCGCCTGGAAAGTGCTGACAGAAGCGAGCTGCTGAGCGGGACGCGTTATTAAACTCTGTACGGCAATATCTAACGTGCCGACAATATTGGAAGTGTGAAGGACTTGTAATGAGCCGTATATTGAGAAGCTTCCACCAGGTTCGGTTATACGGGGAAAGTTTTGGCGCTAAACTGCTGAAAGTCTGAGAGTGATGTGGGAGGAGAACTAAATCAGCCCTATAATTCTCAGTGCATGCTGGGTAATTATCCACCGACCAATCAGAAACAAAAGTACTCACGTCTAGTACTGTACTTACATGCAGATTTGAAGGATGCACAGGACAGAGGCTCCATTCCTGTCCCGGAGGCATTGTGAAAGCCCTGCCTAATTTGCTGGGCAGGGATCCTAATTTTTATACAAGTACCTGAACGTGCCCTGATATCAGCAAACCCTTTACAGCTGGGCTCAAAGTCTGAGAAAAGCAGCACATGGAGCCAATGAGTTCATGCGCTGAGAAGGAGGAGGGAGCAGAGTGACAGAGAGATGAGCTGATCTCTGTGCTGCTTCTCTTTTCACCGTCCAGTCACTTGCTGGGGGGGCGGGTTTACGATGACCTGAGCTCAGAGGGAGTGGGTTGAAGGATGCTGGCCAACAGACTGAGGACATCTAATGGCAGAGAAAAGTACTGCAGGGGAAATCTCTGGATAGTATTGCAGCCAGCAAAAGCTGGTTTTGTTAAGCTGGAAGACCCTCATAACGGGCACAGCGGGTGTACAGACCCGGGAACTCGGCACAGGGATGGTGGGAACCCCTCATAATGGGCACAGCAGGTGTACAGACCCGGGAACTCAACACAGGGATGGTGGGAACCCCTCATAATGGGCACAGCGGGTGTACAGACCCGGGAACTCAGCACAGGGATGGTGGGAACCCCTCATAATGGGCACAGCGGGTGTACAGACCCGGGAACTCAGCACAGGGATGGTGGGAACCCCTCATAATGGGCACAGCGGGTGTACAGACCCGGGAACTCAGCACAGGGATGGTGGGAATCCCTCATAATGGGCACAGCAGGTGTACAGACCTGGGAACTCAGCACAGGGATGGTGGGAACCCCTCATAATGGGCACAGCGGGTGTACAGACCCGGGAACTCAGCACAGGGATGGTGGGAACCCCTCATAATGGGCACAGCAGGTGTACAGACCCGGGAACTCAGCACAGGGATGGTGGGAATCCCTCATAATGGGCACACCAGGTGTACAGACCTGGGAACTCAGCACAGGGATGGTGGGAACCCCTCATAATGGGCACAGCGGGTGTACAGACCTGGGAACTCAGCACAGGAATGGTGGGAACCCCTCATAATGGGCACAGCGGGTGTAGGCACGAGAATTGTGTAAATCCATGTACGCAGATCTTATCGCATGGAACTGTCCGGTTTTCTTTAAGCGCGCTCTCGGACCCCCGCGGCGGCGCTGCCACAGAGCCCCGGCGTTCGCCATGTGGACGTTAGCAGGTAATTAGCGGGTCTGCTGAGATAATCTAACAGATGATCGGCGCAGGTGGCCGGGGTGAAGCTGGTACGCCGTGATTAATGCCTCTCCTTGAACAACCTTGCTGATTCTGTGCGCGGTGCGGCGGGCGGCGGGCAGACGGAGCCGAGTCCTTCCTGACAGCTGCCGGGCGATACAGAAACATCTTTCTCAGGGGCTCCGGTGCGCCGGGAACCCATCAGAACCGCCACTTATAGCTTCCCGTGTCATTAATATTGTAGAGCGCGTGTCATCAGAATTAACTGTCCCGGTTAGCGAGGTGTCAGCGCCACGTGTGAAATATTATCAGGAAGATTTCGTGAAATGTGCCACGCCGGCCGGGAACCCGCAGGATGGGATAAAAGCTGCAAAAAGCAGAATGAAAGTGTATAAGGGCTTTTTTTTCTTTAGGAATGAGAAGTTTTTAAAAAAAAGCCTTTATGTTTTCATTACGTACCTTTTTTTTTAGACCCTTTGATGTGATCACTGGGTCTCTGTGCTTCTCTATGCAGTGCAGGCAGATCGTGGCTGGTGGGAGGGGCCGACAGGGGGCTGTACATAGCTTCCTGAAAACATCACAGCACCCGGCCTCAGTACTCCTGTCAATCAGGGCCATTATTACGCACTGCCCAGGGGCCCCAGGTTCACATGGGGCCCCATCAGGGCCCGACAAAGTTGGCTAGCAGTGGGGCTCGGGAGTCAGGCTGAGCGGGTACCGGCAGTCCGGCGGGGGGCGACATCTTCTGTTCTGCCTTCCAGCTGGGCGGTTACCACCCGCCTTGAGTGATTGTGTCTGTGATCAATCATCATCGAATGTTGGCGGCTCCGCCTCCACCCGCCACCCGGCCAGGACTCCGTGGGTGGGAGTGGGTCGGGTGACGTCTGTGCCCATACTGGCACTCAATGTCTCACTCACAGGGCTGCTGTTAGAAATCATGGGGCCCCATACTGACTACCTGACAGCCCCCTCCCCCACCCCCCAGAAAATATCAAATAAGATTTTTGCTAAAAATAACCTAAAATCGTTATTATAGGATATAATTACCACCCCCCTCCTCCGCTCTCCATCCTGAAACATCCCCTTGTGTGCCCGGCAGGGGAGGAGGGAAGCCGGCCAAGCTGTGGGGGAAAAGGGGTGCACGGGGGGGGGCAGGAAAGCAGAGGGATGGGGGCGCGGAGTCTAGAATTGATCCCCCTGCAGCACAGCGGGAGGGGGGAGCGGAGGAGAAGCCGGCAGGGCTGCATGAGAAGGCAGAAGAGGATCAGTGTCTGCAGTAAGGCAGTACAGCCGGATCTCATGTCAGTAGGTGACTGATGGGGCCCAGGCCAAGTACAGCAGCGATTCTCTCTCTCTCTCCCTCGCTCTTTTCTTCTTTCATTCCTTCTCTTTTTCTTTCTCTCTCTCTCTCCCTTCATCTCTCTCTCTTCCTTTTTTCTTTCTCCCACCCTCCCTCTCTCTCCTTCCATCCCTCTTTCTTTCTCTCTCCCCATCCCACTTTCTCTTCTTACCTTCTTTCTTTCTTTCTTTCTTTGTTTCTTTCTTTCTCTCCCTCCCATCCCTTTTTCTATTTTTATTTCTCTCTCTCTCCCTCCATCAATCTTTCTTTCCTTCTTTCTCTCTCTCTCTTTGTTTTTTCTCTCTCTTTCATTCTTTCTCTCTCCCTCCATCCTTCTTTCTTTTTCTTTCTTTCGCTCCTTCTCCTTCCATCCCTCTTTCTTTGCTTTTCTCTTTCTTTCCCTTCTTTCTTTATTTCTCTTTCCCTTCCCTCCATCCCTCTTTCTCTTTTTCTTTCTTTCTCTTTCCCTCCCTCCCTCTCCCTCCATCCCATTTTCTCTTTATTTCTTTATTTCTCACTCCCTCCCTCTCTCTTTCCTTCTTTCGTTCTTTCTCCCTTTATCAATATTTCTCTCTCCCTCACATCCCTTTTTCTATTTCTCTCCCACCCTCCATCCATCTTTCTTTCCTTCTTTCTCTCTCTCTTTCTTTTTTCTCTCTCTTTCATCCTTTCTCTCTACCTCCATCTTTCTTTCTTTCTTTCTTTCTTTCTTTCTTTCTTTCTTTCTTTCTTTCTTTCTTTCTTTCTTTCTTTCTTTCTTTCTCTCCTTCTCCTTCCATCCCTCTTTCTCTTGCTTTCTCTCTCCCTCCATCCCTCTTTCTTTGCTTTTCTATTTCTTTCTCTTCTTTCTTTCTTTCTCTTTCCCTTCCCTCCATCCCCTTTTCTCTTTTTATTTCTCCCTCCATCTTTCTTTCTTTCTCTCTCCCTCTTTCTTTCCTTTTCTCTTTCTTCCCTTCTTTCTTTCTTTCTTTCTTTCTTTCTTTCTTTCTTTCTTTCTTTCTTTCTTTCTTTTTCCCTCCCTCTCCCTCCATCCCATTTTCTCTTTATTTCTTTATT
Source organism: Aquarana catesbeiana (assembly GCF_042186555.1). Lineage (NCBI taxonomy): Eukaryota > Metazoa > Chordata > Amphibia > Anura > Ranidae > Aquarana > Aquarana catesbeiana. The sequence continues at coordinate 681,466,777 of NC_133327.1, read as the reverse complement.
TCTCACTCCCTCCCTCTCTCTTTCTTTTTTCTCTCTCCCTCCATCCCTCTTTCTTTCTTTCTTTCTTTCTTTCTTTCTTTCTTTCTTTCTTTCTTTCTTTCTTTCTTTCTTTCTTTCTTTCTTTCTTTCTTTCTTTCTTTCTTTCTTTTTCCCTCCCTCTCCCTCCATCCCATTTTCTCTTTATTTCTTTATTTCTCACTCCCTCCCTCTCTCTTTCTTTTTTCTCTCTCCCTCCATCCCTCTTTCTTTCTTTCTTTCTTTCTTTCTTTCTTTCTTTCTTTCTTTCTTTCTTTCTTTCTTTCTCTCGCTCTACCTCCATTTCGTTTTCTCTTTCTTTCTTTCTTTCTTTCTTTCTTTCTTTCTTTCTTTCTTTCTTTCTTTCTTTCTTTCTTTCTTTCCCTCCATCCCTCTCACTCTATAAATGACCACATTCTCCACTATGTCATCTCAGACTCTATTAAACCACAACCCCTTTAAGCCACGCCCAATATTTAAGCGTAATTTAAGCTATGCCCATTTTTCACATTGGTGCACTCCGTCGCCGCATTTTTTCACTCCTGCCAGACCACGCCTACAAATGAATGCCCTGCCCCAATTTATTATAATACTCCGCCTACATAAAAAAAAAAAAAAGTGTCCCTAAAAAGATTTTCAGAATGTTGCCAACTATGAAGTTGAGGCACAGATCCTTTTATTTGATTGGGTTGAGTTTGATGAGCGATCGTGGCCACCAAATGCAACTGGAGATATATAATTCTTGCCATAGTCACGAAGCAAAGCATGTGTACAGCTGCGTTACAACATCCTGTGCTTTTTTTTTTTTCACAAACTTTATTGAAATGTCACACGTTGCTACAACATATGTACAGCCAGTTGGATGTTGTCTTTTGAGTGGGTGGTCATTTTGGGGGCGGCTGCGGTAAAACTGCGGCTCAAACACCTGACGTAGGCAGCTGGGAGCATTATGGGGTGGATAAGAGTGTTTGGCAAGACACTGGAATGACCCGTCTCTGTATCTGCCGACCAGAAGCAGGTAAGAATTTCCAGTATGTTTTACTAAAAATCCTTCTCCTCCTATAACTGAGCTGGATGTTCAGTCAGAAGAACGGGACTTTTCCCTTCATATAATGACACATAAGATCTTGGCCATCTTGGCAGACGCCCTGCAGCGTCCCAAGCGTCTGTTTCCTGCGGCAGAATACGAATAAAGTTGATACGAATCTTTAAGCTCGGAAACCCGCAGGGACGCCGTGTGAAAGCGACACTCGCAATCCGCTTAATGTCACGCTCCCTGACACATTGCGTCCGGCTGTTAATAAAACCTGACCGGCGGGGAGCCCCGGCACCGAGCCGGCAAATCCCCAACGTGTCAGCGGGGGTAACGACCGCGGAGCCCCCCGGGGGCGGCACCACGCCTTGTACTCCGAAAATTATCTCTCACTTCACAGGAATAGCGCCAATTTAATCGCTTCTTTTTGAAAGTGCCGCTCCACCATCCGGCAGGGACATGAACGTTATAAATCGTATCCATCGCCTGCTGGGCGCCCTCCTGTCCCTACAGCCCTGGCGCCCCCAACCTGCGGCCCCTTCGTGTCTTTGCTCCAATCTCCAACCAATCCTGCAGCATGTTCAAGGTCTTCAGTCTGAGCATCTTCTGTGGCATAATGTATACTGAATACTATGTGTGGCCCATAGATGGCATCAAAGACCCTTATACCATGTTAGTTAAAGCCCAACTCCAGGAATTAGACAAAATCTATCCTTGTAGTGTGCCCCCCCCCCTGCACTGCAGGGGTTAAATACTACCTACTAACTGTCCTTTATTTGGAGGGACTGTCCGCCAAATGTTCCTCTTCCAGGTCTGAGGTGTACACCCCTAATTAAATATATATATAAAGACTATAGGGGTACAATATTTATTTTAAAAAATTGCAGAGCTATCCAACCTGCACATGCACATTCATTCTGTGTAAATGGGGAGAAAATTGCGTGTTACTTATCTATTTTATTCCCAAGTCGAATATTATTCATTTACAAAGAATAGACTGAATCAGGGCAATACTGCATTACGGCCACTAGATGGAGCAAAGTCTTTGTTTCCCATGATTCCTCAGTTCCATCCAGTGGCCAAAAAGCAATATTTTCCTGATTCTCTCTATGGATTAATTGAATTATTAACATTTGACTGGAAGGGAAAATAGCCTAATAACATTCAATTTTGCATTGGGAAAATAATGTGTTATGGCCACTAGATGGAGCTAGGTCTTCATTTCCTGTGATTTGTCAGCTCCATCTAGTGGCCTAAAAAAGCAATAATTTCCTGATTCAATCTATGAATTAATTGAATGAAAAACATTTGACCGGGAGAGAAAATAGCCTAATAGCATTCGTTTTTGAATCAGGGCAATACTGCATTATGGCCACTCGATGGCGCTAAGTCTTCATCTACCATGATTTTGTCAGCTCCATCTTGCGGCCAAAAAAAGCAATACTTTCCTGATCCACTCTGAATTCATTCATTGAATGAATAATATTTGACCGGGAGAGAAGATAGCCTAAGACAGGGATATGCAATTAGCGGACCTCCAGCTGTTGCAGAACTACAAGTCCCATGATGCATAGCAAGACTCTGACAGCCACAAGCATGACACCCAGAGGCAGGGGCATGATGGGACTTGTAGTTTTGCAACAGCTGGAGGTCCACTAATTGCATATCCCTGGCCTAAAACATTCATTTTTGCATCAAGAAAATACTGCATTATGGCCACTAGATGGAGCTAAGTCTTAATTTCCCTTGATGCATCAGCTCCATCTAGTGGCCAAAAAGCAATATTTTCCTGATTTCTCTCTATGAATTCATTGAATTAATAACATTTGCCTGGAAGAGAAAATAGCCTAATAACATTCAATTTTGCATTGGGAAAATACTATGTTATGACCACTAGATGGAGCTAGGTCTTAATTTCCCGTAATTTGCCAGCTCCATCTAGTGGCCAAAACGAAATATGTTCTTGATTCCCTCTATGAATTCATTGAATTAATAACTTTTGACCAGGAGAGAAAATAGCCTTAAACATTACCATTAATATTATTATTATACAGGATTTTTTTTTATAGCACCAACAGTTTGCCCAGTGCTTTACAACGTAGGGGCAGACAGCACAGTTACAATACAATTTAATACAGGAGGAATCAAAGGTCCCACGTCATTCTAGCCTCTAGATGAAGCTAGGTCTTCATCTCCCATGATGCGTCAGCTCCATCTAGTGGACAAAAAGAAATATGTTCCTTATTCTCTCTATCAATTCATTGAATGAATAACATTTGACCGAAAGAGAAAATAGTCTAATAAGCATTATGGACAGTAGATGGAGCTAAGTCTTCATTTACCATGATTTGTCAGCTCCATCTAGTGGCCAAAAAGCAAAAGCATTTTCCTGATCCACTCTAGGAATTCATTAAATGAATAACATTTCACCGGGAGAGAAAATAGCCTAATAGTATTCCATTTTGCATCAAGAAAATACTGCATTATGGTCACTAGATGGAGCTAAGTTTTCATTTCCCATGATTTTTCAGCCCCATCTAGTGGCTAAAAAGCAATATTTTCCTGATTTACTCTACTCTTTATGAATGACTAACATTTGGCTGGGAGCGAAAATAGTCTAATAACATAGAATCAGGGCAGTACTGCATTATGGCCACTAGATGGCGCTAAAAGTTTATTTCCCATGGTCGTCAGCTTCATCTAGTGGCCAAAAAGCAATATTTTCCTGATCCACTTTGAATTCGTTCATTGAATAAATAACTTTTGACCAGGAGAGAAAATAGCCTAATAACATTCAAATGTTTGCATCAGGAAAATCCTACATTATTGCCACTAGATGGCACCAAAAATGTATTACCCATGATTGTCAGCTCCATCTACTGGCCAAAAAGCAACAATTTTCTGATTCACTCTACTCTTTATGAATGACGAACATTTGACCGAGAAAGAAAATAGTCTAATAACATTCGATTTTTTCCCCTATTCACACAGGACAAATGTACATGCGGATTTCCCTGACGGATACCTCTGTGGATTTTTATTAAATACGTCTCTATGTAACAAGTGAAAGTATCAGCCTGTCCTATACCTCCTACACAAGCCCTAAATTAATGGATATTGTTATTATGGGTTATTATTAGTGAGGGTAACCTATTATTTTTTTTGTGTATTCATTCTATTTGCTCCATGTCTGTGGGGGCGTGGCGGGGGGTGTGTCTTTTGTCTCCACACTTGTGTCCCTTTTTTGCCATCTCTGAAAGTTGGGAGGTATGGTTACATGCTTGTTTATGTCCAGGAGGACCAGGAAAAGCAGATTTACTTACCCCCCCTCCTCCACTCCTGCAGGCTCCTTGACCAGTCCACGCAGCCTCTTCTTTCCTATGCTCCAGCCCCCTGACATCATCAAAATCAAAGCATGGTCCATAGCCCTGCACTGGAAAAGAGAAAGCAAAGGGACAGTTTACTGCTGAAGCATGGGGGGATAAGAGACCATGGGGCCCGGTCTTCTAACACAGAGGAGACTGTGGGAGTGGAGGATCAGGTAAGTGAACCTGCTTTTCCTGGTCCTCTTAGACCTAGAAGTAAGCAAGCATTTAACCCTTGCAGTGCAGGGGCAGCCCACTAGGGGGCGCTTTACTTTTCCTGGAGTTGGGTTTTTTAAGATTGTTTCATCTTGAGGGGCAGAAATAGGAAGTAATAAATACCTTATTCCACACTCCCTCCATCTGCGTGACTGCTCCTATGAAGCCCCTCTCTATGACGCTCCCAGGCGCATTTGCAGGCCAGCCTCCCCCTTCTTCAATACAGGATTAATAGCCCTGCATTGTCCGTGCTGACACCAAGGGACTGCCCATAGGGAGCGCCTGAGTGCCAGAGGGAGAAGAGGGCAGAGGCAGAGCCTGTTGGAGCAGGGTGTAAGGTAAGTAATGCAACCTCATCAACTCCCCCTAGTGGATGGCAGCATTTAACCCTTGCAGTATGGGGGGTGGGTAAGTTTTGTCCTATTCCTGGAATTGGCCTTTCAAGTCTACTGCTCTACAGGCTCTTGAAGTATCCGATGCGTCCAAAAGATAAATGTCCTTCCTTCCTTCTTTTCTTTATTTTCTTTCTTTCTCTTCCTCTATTCCTTCCTTTTCTTGCTTCCTTCCTTTCTTCATTCTTTCTTTATTTCTCTTCCTCCTTTCCTTTTCCTTTCCTTTCTTTCTTCCTTTTTCTTCCTTTCTTTCCTTTTCTTCCATTTCTATATTCCTTCCTTTTCTTTCTTCCTTTCCTTTCCTTCTTTTTCTTCCTTTATTCCTTTTCTTTCTTATCTTCCTTTCCTTCCTTTTATTCCCTTTCTTCCTCTCCTTCCTTTTCTTCCATTTCTATATTCCTTCGCTTCCTTCCTTTTCTTCCCTTCCTTCCTTACCTTCTTTTTCTTCCTTTCCTTTATTCCATTTCTATATTCCTTCCTTTCCTTTCATTCCTTCCTTTCTTTTCTTACTTTCCTTCCCTTCCTTCCTTTTATTTCCATTCTTCCTTTTACTTCCCTTCCTTCCTTTTCTTTCTTATCTTCCTTTTATTCCTTTTCTCCCATTTCTATATTCCTTCCATTCCTTTTCCTCCTTTATTCCTTTTCTTCTTTTCCTTCCTTTTCTTCCATTTTTATATCCCTTCCTTTCCTTTCTTCATTCCTTTTCTTCCTTTCTATCCTTTTCTTCATGTTCTTCCCTTCCTTCCTTTATTCCTTTTCTTTCTTATCTCCCTTTCTTTCCTTTTCTTCCATTTCTATATTCCTGCCTTTCCTTTCTTCAATTTCTTCATTCCTTTACTTTCCTTTCTTATCTTCCTTTTCTTCCCTTCCCTTCTTTCCCTCCTTCCTTTCTTTCTTTCCTGATAGACATCTGTGGAGTATTTTAGTTTCTCAAATATGAAAAAAACAATCTTGGTGTTCTCTGCACAGGCTATTGAAGTGCCCATTATGCCCAGCAGAGAAATTCTTCACTTCAAAAGCCGGTGCAAGAATGCTGGGACTTGCAGTTCCATGGCAGCTCCATGATTGGCTAAATGAGCCACTGGTTTCTTCAGGGGCATCGCTTGGAGTACAGAAAATAACTGTGCAGCACTCCGCCCTGCTAAGGAGAACTAAATGTTATTTCCAATGTGTTTAATAAAAGCAGAGGTCTGTGTTGGGTAGATCTACAAGGCCGGGATGTGGTCTCGCTCTAATCTATGGGAGTACCAACGTTGGGACATGTATAGCGATGAGGAATTTGAGAGCAAGAGTTGTTGATGTTTTAAATAGGTTCTTATGAGACCCCCTCTACCGGCTGGCGGGGCTGAGTGTGGAGGAACTTTTGATAAGCGGCTCTATAAATTAATTACATTTCAGCTCCACTCTGATTATAGGGTGTCTATGATTTACAGAAGTGGGAGGTCGCCATCTTGTGGGTGAAGAGTGAAAGCACAGCCAGTGGCACTTCACATCTCTCCATCATCACACTGTGTGTCCCCGGGGGTGATTGTCACATCAGTGTCACTTCTCTTCGGCTGGCAGAGGCAACAGACAGAGAATACCTTCTATATAATCTCTGCTGGATGAGAAGAGAAAAACAAAACAAGACAGGAAGAGATACAGAAGAGGTGACAGCGAATATCCCATCCTGTCACTGAACAGACACAGAGTGCACCTGTCATAGGAAAACCTGGAGGCTTCCAGTGCAGTCCTCTCCTGAAAATGCTGAACCCTGGATTTAGAGCCAATCCCCTCACCGCTGTACCTAAACTACCAGCACATGTAAACCTACAGTACATCCACACAGAAATCACCTGTACATAAAATCCCACCTCCGCACCTAACTCTACTGTACATACAACCCCACATCTACACCTAACTCACCTGTACATACAACCCCACCTCTGCACCAAACTCACCTGTACATACAATCCCACATCTGCACCTAACTCACCTGTACATACAACCCCACCTCTGCACCAAACTCACCTGTACATACAACCCCACCTCCACACCTAACTCATCTGTACAAATAACTCCACCTCCACACCTAACTCACCTGTACAAATAACTCCACCTCTGCACCTAACTCACCTGTACATACAACCCCACCTCCGCATCTAACTCAAGTGTACATACAACCCCACCTTCACACCTAACTCACCTGTACATACAACCCCACCTCCGCACCTAACTCACCTGTACAAATAACTCCACATCTGCACCTAACTCACCTGTACATACAACCCCACCTCTGCACCTAACTCACCTGTACATACAACCCCACCTCCGCATCTAACTCAAGTGTACATACAACCCCACCTTCACACCTAACTCACCTGTACATACAACCCCACCTCCGCACCTAACTCACCTGTACATACAACCCCACCTCCGCACCTAACTCACCTGTACATACAATCCCACCTCTGCATCTAACTGACCTGTACATACAATCCCACCTCCGCACCTAACTCACCTGTACATACAACCCCACCTCCGCACCTAACTCACCTGTACAAATAACTCCACATCTGCACCTAACTCACCTGTACATACAACCCCACCTCTGCACCTAACTCACCTGTACATACAACCCCACCTCCGCATCTAACTCAAGTGTACATACAACCCCACCTTCACACCTAACTCACCTGTACATACAACCCCACCTCCGCACCTAACTCACCTGTACATACAACCCCACCTCCGCACCTAACTCACCTGTACATACAACCCCACCTCCGCACCTAACTCACCTGTACATACAACCCCACCTCCGCACCTAACTCACCTGTACATACAATCCCACCTCTGCATCTAACTGACCTGTACATACAATCCCACCTCCGCACCTAACTCACCTGTACATACAACCCCACCTCCGCACCTAACTCACCTGTACATACAACCCCACCTCCGCACCTAACTCACCTGTACATACAACCCCACCTCCGCACCTAACTCACCTGTACATACAACCCCACCTCTGCATCTAACTCAAGTGTACATACAACCCCACCTTCACACCTAACTCACCTGTACATACAATCCCACCTCTGCATCTAACTGACCTGTACATACAATCCCACCTCCGCACCTAACTCACCTGTACATACAACCCCACCTCCGCACCGAACTCACCTGTACATACAACCCCACCTCCGCACCTAACTCACCTGTACATACAACCCCACCTTTGCACCTAACCCACCTGTACATGCAATCCCACCCCCGCACCTAACTCACCTGTACATAGAACCCCACCTCTGCATCTAACTCACCTGTACATACAATCCCACCTCTGCATCTAACTCACCTGTACATACAACCCCACCTCTGCACCTAACTCACCTGTACATACAACCCCACCTCCGCACCTAACTCACCTGTACATACAACCCCACCTCTGCACCTGACCTGTACATACAATTCCACCTCTGCATCCAACTCACCTGTACATACAACCCACCTCCGCACCTAACTCACCTGTACAAATAACTCCACCTCTGCACCTAACTCACCTGTACATACAACCCCACCTCTGCACCTAACTCACCTGTACATACAATCCCACCTCTGCATCCAACTCACCTGTACATACAACCCACCTCCGCTTCTAACTCACCTGTACAAATAACTCCACCTCTGCACCTAACTCACCTGTACAAATAACTCCACCTCTGCACCTAACTCACCTGTACATACAATCCCACCTCTGCATCTAACTCATCTGTACATACAACCCCACCTCTGCACTTAACTCACCTGTACATACAACCCCACCTCCGCACCAAACACCTGTACATACAACCCCATCTCTGCACCTAAGTCACCTGTACATACAACCCCACCTTCACACCTAACTCACCTGTACATACAACCCTACCTCTGCACCTAACTCACCTGTACATGCAACCCCACCTCCGCACCTAACTCACCTGTACATATAACCCCATCTCTGCACTTAACTCACCTGTATATACAACCCCCCTCTGCACCAAACTCACCTGTACATACAACCCCACCTCTGCACCTAACTCACCTGTACATACAACCCCATCTCTGCACCTAACTCACCTGTACATACAATCCCGCCTCTGCACTTAACTCACCTGTACATACAACCCCACATTCCCACCTAACTCACCTGTACATACAACCCCACCTTCACACCTAACTCACCTGTAGATACAACCCCACCTCTTTACTTAACTCACCTGTACATACAACCCCACCTCTGCACCTAACTCCCCTGTACATACAACCCCACATTCACACCTAACTCACCTGTACATACAACCCCACCTCCACACCTAACTCACCTGTACATACAACCCCACCTCCGCACCGAACTTACCTGTACATACAACCCCACCTCTACACCTAACTCACCTGTACATACAACCCCACCTCTGCACCTAACTCACCTGTACATACAACCCCACCTCTGCACCTAACTCATCTGTACATACAACCCCACCTCCGCACCTAACTCACCTGTACATACAACCCCACATTCCCACCTAACTCACCTGTACATACAACCCCACCTTCACACCTAACTCACCTGTACATACAACCCCACCTCTGCACCTAACTCACCTGTACATACAACCCCACCTCTGCACCTAACTCACCTGTACATATAACCCCACCTCTGCACCTAACTTACCAGCACACATAATCCCTCTCCGCACCTAACCCACCAGTATATATAACCCCACCTCCTCACCTAACCCCCCAGCACATACAGAATAACTCCCCCACCTTTTATCCTCCAGGAGAAGCTCTTCGGCTGCACACTTGTTGAGGATAATGGTGACAGAGGGGCATTTTGCTAGGTATGTCCCAGGAATGGGAGCTGGCCACACCCATGACCTCTACTGTCTGTCTACCAACATCACAGCGGCCACATTGTCTGTACAATGGATGACCCTCCATATAGGAGGATGAGAATCATGACTGGCAGAACCATCTCCCCCTGACCGCACTTCTGATCTGCAAATCTTGTCTACTATCGGGCTGTGACCGCAATCCCAAACCTTTATCACTGTGAGCTACCACGTGATATTTCCAGCACAGCGAGGAGGGGAGACTTGTTCACGGAACTAACAGGAATATATTCCTCTGTCTGTATAATATACTCACCGATCAGCCATAACATTATGACCACTGACAGGTAAGGGTGAATAACATGGATTATCTCACTACAAAGTTGTTGGGATATATTAGGCAGCAAGTGAACATGTTGTCCCTGAAGTTGAAAGAAAAAAATCGACATTGCAGTTTGTTATGTATGGGGCTGCGTAGTCGCTGACCGGCCAGGGTGCCCATGCTGACCCGTGTCCACAGCCAAAAGCATCTACAATGGGTACGTGAGAACTGGAGCACGCAGCAATGGAAGATGGTGGCCTGGTCTGATGGACCACGTTTTCTTTTACATCATGTGGACACCCGGGTGGGTGTGTGAGTCACTTACCTGGGGAAGAGATGGCACCAGGATGCAGTATTGGAAGAAGGCAAGCCGGAGGAGGCTCGTCTTAGTAGCTCCACATATGAATTTAGTGCCAGAGGTTGCAGTACCAGCGGGGGGGGGGGGGGGGGCACAGAGTACCACTGCATTCCAGATTTTAAAAAAAGTCCTGAGTAGGACTATACTGAACACTTCACACTGAACTTGAGGGATGAAAACCCTGACCAGAAGAGCTTGCAATCTTGCAGCAGAGGTTATTGGGGCGAGATCGAACTCGTGACCCCCTGTGGCTATCACCTGTGACAAGGAAGATTTGTTATGTCTCATTATTAGGTCACTATGACAAACACTGGTAGGAGAAGATACAGAGCTAGAATCCTTGGTGGGGTGTGACTGCCCTCCGGTGGTGATTGTAAAGTAATGACTCTGACACATTTCCATTCAGTCACAATAATCAGAAGGTGCGAGTTGTGCATTATCTGAGATGGAATCTTTTGAAAAAATATAAATAAATAATCTACAGCTGTGGGCAAAAGTTTCGAGAATGACACAAATGATTCATTTTCACAAAGTCTGCTGCTTCAGTGTTTTTTAGATCTTTTTGTCACATGTTACTATAAGAGACTGAAGTGTAAATTACCAGCATTTCAGAAAGGCTTTTATTGACAATGACATTAACCACTTGCTTACTGAGCACTTATACCCCCTTCCTGCCCAGGCCAAATTTTCAGCTTTCAGCGCTGTCACACTTTGACTGACAATTGTGCGGTCATACAACACTGTACCCATATGACATTTTTATCATTTTTTTCACACAAATAGAGCTTTCTTTTGGTGGTATTAAATCACCACAGTTTTTTTCTTTTTTTCTAAACAAACAAAAAAAAGACTAAGAATTTTGAAAAAAAAAAAAGTTTTTATAAATTTGTTATAAAATTTTGCAAACAGGTAATTATTCTCCTTGACTGATGTGCGCTGATAGACACTAATAGGTGGCACTGAATGGCACTAAGAGGTGGCACTGATGGGCACTGATAGGCAGCACTGAAGAGCACTAAGAGGTGGCATTGATAGGTGGCACTGATGGGCACTGAGAGGTGGCACTGATGGGCACTGATAGGCAGCACTGAAGAGCACTAAGAGGTGGCATTGATAGGTGGCACTGATGGGCACTGAGAGGTGGCACTGATGATGAGGCACTGATGGGAACTGATTGGCAGCACTAATGAGCACTGATAGGTGGCACTGCTTAGCAGTACTGGTGGGCACTGGTAGGTGGCACTGGTGGGAACTGAAAGGTGGCACTGGTGGGCACTGCTTAGCAGTAGGGATGGACTCGATGTTTGAGTTGAACTTAAGTTCGACTCAAACATTAGCTGTTCGTTGTTCGAGATCGCAGTGCATTGACGACTGGTGATTGGCCAAAGCATGCCCCTGACCTGGATGCTTTAGCCAATCACAGCGTGATGTGCTGTGAGAGCCATGATTGGCCAAAGGCAGGGTGCCTTTGGCCAATCATGACTCAGGGGCTAAGTCCACGCCCTACACTATATAAGGCTGCTTACACGGTGGCCTTATATAGAGAATGAATAGAGATTAGGTAGTAGTTAGTATATAGTGAAGTCTGTGTAGTATATATATAATACAGTTCAGCATATATAGTGCAGTCTGTGTAGTGTATATAATACAGTTCAGCGTATATAGTGCAGTCTGTGTAGTGTATATAATACAGTTCAGAGTATATAGTGCAGTCAGTATAGTATATATAATACAGTGGAATATATATAGTGCAGTCCATGTAATATATATAATAAAGTGCAGGGTATATAGTGCCATCAGTATAGTATATATAATACATTGCAGAGTATTTACTGTAGTGCAGTCATTGTAGTGTATATATAATACAGTGGAGAATATATAGTGCAGTCAGTGTAATATATATATAATACAGTGCAGGGTATATAGTGCAGTGTATTGAAGTGGTTAAGGGGAACCCTATGACAGAATTAAGAAAAAAAATGGCGTGGGCCCCCCCAAAATCCATACCAGGCCCTTATCCAAGAATGTAGCTGGCAGGCCAGGAAAGTGAGGGGACGAGCAAGCCCCCCCCCCTCCTGAACCATACCAGGCCGCTTGCCCTCAACATGGGGAGAGTGCTTTGGGGTGCCCCTTTCCCGAAAACCCTGGCCGGTGATTGTCGGGGTCTGCGGGCAGGGGGCTTATCTGAATCTGGAAGCCCCCTAAAGGGGGCCCCCAGATCCCGCCCCCCCCCCCATGTGAATGGGTATCGGGTACATTGTACCCCTACCCATTCACCAAAAAAAAATTTAAAAAGTAAAAACCACAAGAGACAGTTTTTGACAATTCCTTTATTAAAAAAAAAAAAAAGTCTTGCGATGTACTTCTATCTTCAATCACGGCTCCCGACGGACCCAAAAAAAAGGAAAAATTTTAAAAAGCTCCGCCTCTATGGGAGGCCTCCAGACGACTGCGGTCTCTTGGCTTTGACAGCTATTATATAGGCAAGGGCGGTGCCACCCAGTGACGTAACTGCGGGCGGGGGGCTTAGTGACCCCGCCCCTTCTGACATCATGTGACGTTAGAGGGGCGGGGTCATCCTGTTATGTGAGCGGGTGGCCCCCCGCCTTTGCCTTGTCAAAGAGAAAAGACAGCAGACGCTGGGAAGCCTCCCATGGAGGCGGAGTTTTTCTCGTTTTTTCTATTTTTCAGGTCCGTGGGGCGGCGTGATTGATGGTGGATGTACATTGTGGGACACTTTTATTTTTTTTCTCTTGTGGTTTTCACTTTTTGACACTTTTTTGGTAAATAGGTAGGGGTACAATGTACCTGATACCCATTCACATATGGGGGGCTGGGATCTGGGGGCCCCCTTGTTAAAGAGGGCTTCCAGATTCTGATAAGCCCTCCGCCCACAGTTCCAGACAACCACCGGCCAGGGTTGTCGGGAAGAGGCCCTTGTGCCCATCAACATGCACCCCAAAGCACCCTCCCCATGTTGAGGGAATGTGGCCTGAAATGGTTCGGGGGGGGGGGGGGGTCGCTCGCTTGCCCCCCTCTATCCTGACCTACCAGGCTTCATGTTCGGATAAGGGTCTAGTATGGATTTTGGGGGGGACCCCACGCCAATTTTTTTTTTTTATTTTGGCGTGGAGTTCCCCTTAAAATCCATACCAGACCCAAAAGCCCTGGTATGGACCGGGTGATGGGGAACCCATGCTGTTTTTTACATTGATTTTTCATCTATATTGCTGGGAGCCGGCAATACATTACAGCCGCCAGCAAGTGTCAATTACATTTTTTCCTTTAGAAATGTCACTATTGCTGCGGCACTGTTCTACACATTGCACATATGCGCCACTTTACAGGCAGACTAAGGGGACCCCCCCTAGGCACGATATTTAAAGGAATATTTCATTTTTATTGTTTCACTTTAAGCATCATTAAAATTGCTCGTCCAGAAAAAATTATTGATTTAAAAACTTTTTTTTGCATTGATACATGTCCCCTGGGGCAGGACCCGGGTCCCCAAACACTTTTTATGGCAATAACTTGCATATAAGCCTTAAAAATTAGGACTTTTGATTTTTCATGTTCATGTCCCATAGACTTTTAATAGAGTTTGCATGTTGGCTAGAACTTTTTGCCTGTTCGAGGTGTTCTGGTGCAAACCGAACTGGGGGTGGGGGGGGTGTTCAGCCCATCGCTACTTAGCAGCAGTGACTGTCATGGTGTGGAACCAACATCCCATTTACACAGGCCGGTAATCGGCTTACTTGCATGAGGAAGAATAAAAGCCAATTACCGGCTTCTGTTTACATCATGTGATCAGCTGTCTTTGGCTGACAGCTTGTCACGTGGTAAAGGACCAGGATCGCCCTTTACTCCGATCTGTGATCAGCCGAGTCCCAAATACTTGGTGGTCACAGAGCGTGCCGCCTGCGCGTCTTTGGGCTATATAGCGCGGGCATCAAGTGGTTACGTTTATGCAAAGAGTCAATATTTGCAGCGTTGACTGTTCTTTTTCAAGACCTCTGCTCCTGCTGGCATGATGTCAATCAACTTCTGGGCCACATTGTGACTGATGGCAGCCCATTCTTGCATAATCAATGCTTGGAGTTTGTCAGAATTTGTGGGGGGTTTTTTGTTCACTCTCCTCTTGAGGCTTGACCACAGGTTCTCAATGGGATTAAGGTCTGGGGAGTTTCCTGGCCACGGACTCAAAATTTTGATGTTTTGTTCCCCAAGCCACTTAGTTATCATTTTTGCCTTATGGCAAGGTGCTCCACCATGCTGGAAAAGGCATTGTCCCTCACCAAACTGTTCTTGGATGGTTGGGAGAAGTTGCTCTCGGAGGATGTTTTTGGGCCATTCTTTATTCATGGCTGTGATCTTGGGCAAAATTGTGAGTGAGCCCACTCCCTTGGCTGAGAAGCGACCCCACACATGAATGGTCTCAGGATGCTTTACTATTGGCATGTGTTGGCATGACACAGGACTGATGGTGGCGCTCACCTTTTCTTCTCCGGACAAGGTTTTGCCAAATGCCACAAACAATCAAAAAGGGGATTCATCAGAGAAAATGACTTTACCCCAGTCTTCAGCAGTCCAATCCCTGTACCCTTTGCAGAATATCAGTCTGTCCCGGATGTTTTTCCTGGAGAGAGGTGGCTTCTTTGCTGCCCTTCTTGGCACCAGGCCATCCTCCAAAAGTCTTCTCCTCACTGTGCGTACAGATGTCCTCACACCTGCCAGCTGCCATTCCTGAGTAAGCTCTGCACTGGTGGTGCCCCCGATCCCAGAGCTCAACCAACTATAGGAGACGGTCCTGGCGCTTGCCGGATTTTCTTGGGCACCCTGAAGCCTTCTTCTCAACCATTGAACCTTTCTTCTTGAAGTTCTCGATGATCCGATAAATGGTTGAGTTAGGTGCAATCTTAGCATCTTAGTAGCAGCAATAGCCTTGCCTGTGAATCCCTTTTTGTGCAAAAGCAATGATGACTGCAATGTTTCCTTGCAGGTAACCATGGTTAACAGAGGAATGCAATGATTTCAAGCACCACCCTCCTTTTAAAGCTTCAAGTCTGTTATTCTAACTCAATCACTACTACAGAGTGTAGGGTATACATTATGTTCACGTTATGTTGATTAGGTTACATAGTCCCAACCCTGGACCCTACCCATTATGTTGAAGATTATATAGTCCAAACCCCTGAACCCTACACATTATGTTGAAGATTACATAGTCCCAACCCCCGGACCCTACACATTATGTTGAAGATTACATAGTCCCAACCACCGGACCCTACACATTATGTTGAAGATTACATAGTCCCAACCCCTGGACCCTACACATTATTTGAAGATTACATAGTCCCAACCCCTGGACCCTACACATTATTTGAAGATTACATAGTCCCAACCCCTGGACCCTACACAAATATGTTGAAGTTTACATAGTCCTGATCCCTGGACCCTACACATTATGTTGAAGAATACATAGTCCCGACCCCTGGACTCTACGCATTATTTTGAAGATGACATAGTCCCAACTCCTGGACCCTACACAAATATGTTGAAGATTACATAGTCCCAACCCCTGTACCCTACACATTATGTTGAAGATTACATAGTCCCAACCCCTTTGTCCCACATATTACAATACAGTCCTGATCACTGTAACCTACACATTATGTTGAAGATTACATAGTCCCGACCCCTTTGTCCCACACATTACAATACATAGTCCTGACCCCTGCAGTCTACACATTTTGCTGTACATTTCATAGGCCTGCCACCGCTGATCGCTCAGTTCTCCCCCTCTGAGCAGAGAGTGGGGACTGTCAGTCACCGGCCCTCAGCTCTGCCCCTCCAGGGCTGACTGGAGCGTCTGGCTGTGGAGGGGGCGGGAGCGGCTGGCTCTCAGCGAATCGCTATACTTCTCCTTTAACCACTTCCCGCCTGGCCTATAGCAGAATGACGGCCGGGCAGTGGTTCAGTTATTCTGACTGGGCGTCAAATGACGTCCAGCAGGATAACAGCCGCTGTGCGCCCGCTACACCGATCTCGGTAAAGAGCCTTTGACGGAGGCTCTTTACCACGTCCAATCACAACGGCTGATCACGTTGTAAACAGGAAGAGCCATTGATAGGCTTTTCCTCACTCGCGTCTGACAGACGTGAGTAAAAGAGAGCCAACCGGCTGCTCTCCTGACAGGGGGGTCTGCGCTGATTGGTGGACGCCCGCCCAGGACCACCAGGGATGGCCACCACACTGGACCACCAGGTATGCCGCCCTAGACCACCAGGGATATGCCAATCAGTGCCCAGGCAGCTGCCAATCAGTGGCATTTAAAAAATGCCTGCCAGTGCCACCATTGATGCCTATCAGTGCAGTCTATCAGTGTCAGCCATCAGTGCCCATCAGTGACGCCTATCAGTGCCCATCAGTGCCACCTATGAGTGCTGCCTATCAATGCCCATCAGTGCTGCATATCAGTGTCACCCACCAGTGCTGCCAATCAGTGCCATCTCATTGGTGCCATCTCATTGGTGCCACCTTATCAGTGCCCATCAGTGCAGCTTATCAGTGCCCATAAGTGAAGGAGGAAATGTACTTATTTAAAAAATTTTATAACAGAAACAAAGAAAAACTTTTTTTTTTTTTTTTTTTGGTCTTTTTTTATTTATTTATCAAAAAAAGAAAAAACGCAGAGGTGATCAAATACCACCAAAATAAATCTCTATTTGTGGGAACAAAATGATAAAAATTTAGTTTGAGTACAGTGTAGCATGACCGCGCAATTGTCATTTAAAAAGTGACAGCGCTGAAAGCTGAAAATTGTCCTGGGCAGGAAGGGGGTGCAAGTGCCCCGGTATTGAAGGGGTTAAGGTGTGTAGAAAAGAGCCTATGTAATGCAAGAGTTCATTTTCTTTAACTGCTTTACAACCGCCCCATAGCACATTTACTGTTACAGAGCGGCCACTCGTGTGTATGTATATGTATATATATATATATATATATATATATATATATATATATATATATACATGATTCTGCACTTCCGGGTTTTAGGTGCGGGCGCGCGCCAATGGCGGCTCACTCCCACTGTGATTTTACACAGCGGGTTCTGTGGACCCGATGTCTGCCCAGGACAAGCCGATCGTTCAGTACTCAGAATCGCAGTTTGCCTATGTAAACAAGGCAGGCAGAGTACAGAAGACGGATCCTGTGAAGCAGGAACGCCGATCCATGTCTTCCAGTAGTAAAAGCCCCTCCCCCACAGTTAGTAATCACTTTCTAGGCACACAGTTAACCCTTTGATCGCCCCCTGATGTTAACCCCTTCCCAGCCAGTGTCAATAGTACAGTGACAGTGCATATTATTTAGACACTGGTCACTGTATTAGTGTCACTGGTCCCCCAAAAAAAGCGTCAAAAGCGTCAGTTAGCTGTCTGATTTGTCCGTCGCAATATCGCAGTCTCGATATAAGTCGCTGATCGCCGCCATTACAAAATAAAATAATAAAAATATCCCATAGTTTGTAAGCGCGATATCTTTTGCGCAGTCCAATCGACACACACTTGTTGGGATTTTTTTTTTTTTTTTTACCAAAAACATGTAGCAGACTACAATATTGATAGTAAAAATAAACTGCGCTAAACGTTCATTACGTTATTTTAAAATAAATGTCCTGGAATAAGGTTTAGGCCAGAATACAATATTGGCCTAACCTGAAGAAAAAAAAAAAATAGATTTTTTTACATTTTTTTTATTGGATGTTTTATAGCAGAAAGTAAAAAATATTGTTTCTTTTTGAAAATTGACGGTCTTTTTTTTTGTCTATAGCGCAAAAAATAAAAAACAAAGAGGTGATGAAATACCACCAAAAGAAAGCTCTATTTGTGGGGGGGGGGGGGGGGGGCATCAATTTTGTTTGGAGTATAACGTCGCACGACCGCGCAATTGTCAATTAAAGCGAAGCAGTGCCGTACCCCATAAATGGCCTGGTCGGGAAGGGGGGTAAACGGATCCTTTGTCCTGAGGTTTATGTGTGTCTGTTGGACTGTTGCTTATGGCGCAGCATTTCAAGGAGTATCAGGAGTAAACTTCCACATTGTGCTAGAAGTGCCATCCTCATACCTCCCAACATTTTGAGGTGGGAATGATGGACACGTATGCAGGCATAGGACACGCCCCCTGCCACACCCCCTTAAGGGACTTTTTTTTTTTACCACTATTATTCCTTTATATTGGCTTTTAAGTTTACAAATGCAGCAATTTAAAAATCAGATGAAAGGTTTAGTGCTGGGAAACACTTTTTGAAAGATAAAAATTGCATTTTATATACAGCTATATAGATCAGACCACAATGAGGGACAAAGTGGGGGGAGAAGAGGGACAGAGGGACATTGCTCCAAATCAGGGACATTCCCTCGAAATCAGGGACAGTTGGGAAGTGATGATTATAATAGAAACAGCAAATCTAATTGTACTTTATGCAAATTTTATGGCACATCAAAGCCACACCCTTATCTGAAGCCACCCCCACCACCATGGCTGTTTTATTTTTTGTTTTTTTTTTAAGAAAGGTGACAACCCCCAATATCCAGTCAGCTGACCGCCATCGCTTAGGCCAGTGATGGCGACCCTTGGCACCCCAGATGTTTTGGAACTACATTTCCCATGATGCTCAACTACACTGAAGAGTGCACGAGCATCATGGGAAATGTAGCTCCAAAACATCTGGAGTGCCAAGGGTCGCCATCACTGGCTTAGGCCTTTCCACACCACCAGTAAAAGGAATCTGTGACAAAATCCACTCACCTGAGAAAAAAAAATCTGACAAAAATCCACTAACCCTGAAAAAAAAACCTCACGCTGAATATATAAACATGTTCATAAAAATATCTTTAATAAAAGAGCCCCCCATGAGCGTTATCCTGAACCCCATGACAATATCACAAGTAATAAGTGGCAGTAGTTCCAGGGGTGCCCCCACTAAAAATGGCCGTTTCTGTCTCTGAAGCAGGAGGTCTGCCTGCAGTAAAGATGGCGGCCTCCGTAACTCATCTGCAGCTACAGCTGCCAGCAATAAAAATGGCGGCCACCCCCGTTAATCAACGCTATGGCTGCCAGCACTAAAGATGGCGGAAGCGGCGTCCCACGATCCGGGGGCTGTAACCGTAGAAACGACAGGAAGCAGACGTGTCCAGGAAGAGAGGAGAAGAGGATGGCGAAGAAGAAGAGGGAGAGGGAGAAGATCAGTGTGGCTAAAGAGGTGACATTTCTCAACGTCTGACCCCGGGGCCGGGCCTGAGGAGGAGGAGGCGGCTGTGGCGGGGAGGGAGAGGGAGGTGGTTGGCGGGAAGGATGTTCATGGACAGTCACGTTCACTGTTATCGTCACTAAACCCAAATACCCTGGGACTACAGCCAATCAGGAATTGCCACTACTGCCATGTGACAGAGCCAGACGATTTCTGATTGGCTGCGGTCCCAGAACTTCTGATTGGTTCCAATGACTGAAAACGATCGCAGGAGGAAGAGGGAATTAGTGGTCAGCTGACCGTTTTCACTATTTCTGATTGGCTGTACTAAATTAAAGGAGAGGGCGGAGAATGTGAAATGCTTGATAGTTCCCGCCCCCTGTCAGTGCTGACTAAGCATTTTCTGGTACTTTTTGTTTACAAGTAATAATCTGTACTTTTTTTTTTTTTGCTAGAAAATTACTTCTAACCCCCAAACATATTATATATATATATATATATATATATATATAAAATCCCCCCCAAACATAAAATATTGCAATGCTTGCCATTTTATTCTCTAGGGTCTCTGTTAAAAAAAAAAAAAAAAAAAAATGATAGAATATTTTTATTTTTATTATTATTATTATTATTATTATTTTTAGCAGATAGCCTAGAGAATAAAATGGCAAGCATTGCTATTTTTTATGTTTGGGGGGGGGGGGGGGGGGGATGAAAAAAAAAATGAAAAAAAAAAAAAATCGGAACACGTATACCCCAATTTTTTTTTCTGTATAATGTTAAAAAAAAAACGACAGTACTTAAAAAAAATCTCCATAGGTGGCACTAACAGTTACCTGTTTAAAATTACAGGTCTAGTGCTAAAATTATTGCTCTCGCTCTGAGGATCGCGGCAATACCTCACATGTGTTATTTAACCACTTAAGGACCGGAAAGGGATTTGCCCTCTTAATGACCAGGCCATTTTTTTGCGATATATATATATATATATATATATATTATACACACACACAATCTCACAAAAGTGAGTACGCCCCTCACATTTTTGTAAATATTTTCTTCTATCTTTTCATGTGACAACACTGAAGAAATGACACTTGTCTACAATGTAAAGTAGTGAGTGTACAGCTTGTATAACAGTGTAAATTTGCCGTCCCCTCAAAATAACTCAACACACAGCCATTAATGTCTAAACCGCTGGAAACAAAAGTGAGTACACCCCTAAGTGAAAATGTCCAAATTGGGCCCAATTAGCCATTTTCCCTCCCCGGTGTCATGTGACTCGTTAGTGTTACAAGGTCTCAGGTGTGAATGGGGAGCAGGTGTGTTAAATTTGGTGTTATCGCTCTCACTCTCTCATACTGGTCACTGGAAGTTCAACATGGCACCTCACGGCAAAGAACTCTCTGAGGATCTGAAAAAAAAAGAATTGTTGCTCTACATAAAGATTGCCTAGGCCAGTGATGGTGAACCTCGGCACCCCAGATGTTTTGGAACTACATTTCACATGGTGCTCATGCACTCTGCAGTGTAGTTGAGCATCATGGGAAATGTAGTTCCAAAACATCTGGAGTGCCAAGGTTCGCCATCACTGGCTTAGGCTATAAGAAGATTGCCAAGACCCTGAAACTGAGCTGCAGCACGGTGGCCAAGATCATACAGCTGTATAACAGGACAGGTTCCACTCAGAACAGGCCTCGCCATGGTCCACCAAAGAAGTTGAGGTCACGTGCTCAGCGTCATATCCAGAGGTTGTCTTTGGGAAAAAGACGTCTGAGTGCTGCCAGCATTGCTGCAGAGGTTGTAGGGGTGGGGGGTCAGCCTGTCAGTGCTCAGACCATACGCCGCACACTGCATCAAATTGGTCTGCATGGCTGTCATCCCAGAAGGAAGAATCTTCTAAAGATAATGCACAAGAAAGTCCGCAAACGGTTTGCTGAAGACAAGCAGACTAAGGACATGAATTACTGGAACCATGTCCTGTGGTCTGACGAGACCAAAATAAACTTATTTGGTTCAGATGGTGACAAGCGTGTGTGGCGGCAACCAGGTGAGGAGAACAAAGACAAGTGTGTCTTGTCTACAGTCAAGCATGGTGGTGGGAGTGTCATGGTCTGGGGCTGCATGAGTGCTGCCAGCACTGGGGAGCTACAGATCATTGAGGGAACCATGAATGCCAACATGTACTGTGACATACTGAAGCAGAGCATGATCCCCTCCCTTCAGAGACTGGGCCGCAGGGCAGTATTCCAACATGATAACTACCACAAACACACCTCCAAGATGACCACTGCCTTGCTAAAGAAGCTGAGGGTAAAGGTGATGGACTGGCCAAGCATGTCTCCAGACCTAAACCCTATTGATCATCTGTGGGACATCCTGAAACGGAAGGTGGAGGAGCGCAAGGTCTCTAACATCCACCAGCTCTGTGATGTCATCATGGAGGAGGGGAAGAGGACTCCAGTGACAACCTGTGAAGCTCTGGTGACCTCCATTCCCAAGAGGGTTATGGCAGTGCTGGAAAATAATGGCAGCCACACAAAATATTGACACTTTGGGCCCAATTTGGGAAAAAAATACACTTTAATGAATTTAAAAAAGAAATAACACAAAGTACAGAGCATCCAGAAAGTATTCACAGCGTTTCACTTTTTCCACATTTTGTTATGTTACAACTTTATTCCAAAATGGATTAAATTCCAAAATTTTCCTCAAAAATTCTACAAACAATCCCCCATAATAACAATGCAAAATAAGTTTGTTTGAAATCTTTGCAAATTTATTAAAAGGAAATAAATCCCATGTACATAAGTATCACAGTCTTTGCTCAATTCTTTGGTGAAGCTCCTTTGGCACCAATTACAGCCTCAAGTCTTTTTTAGTATGATGCTACAAGCTTGGCACACCTATTTTTGGGCAGGTTCTCCCATTCTTCTTTGCAGGACCTCTCAAGCATCAGGTTGGATGGGGAGCACAGCCATTTTCCCCCCTCATCTTCCAGGACAGCTACTTGAGAGATGATTGGCTCCGCCCTCTACAGGAAACACAAATCAGATACAATTTAAAAGGCCCCTCCCTTTCCTCTGACCTTCAGTTGTTTTGTGTTTCCAGACCGTCCAGGAGCACCGACACGTTTTTTTTGTTTTCTTAAGGTCTGGTAACTGTGGTTGGTGGACCCCCCTTCTCTGGTTTCATCCAGGACTAGTTGTGGCCAAGACCTGGATAATAGTCTGTACCAGAAGGGTTCGCTATTTCTAAGGGTTACTTGCCTATGTGAGTGGTGGCAACTCCCTTCCTTTTTTCCCCAGCGCTGCTGTGTGGAACTGTGTCCTCCTAAATGCTCTCCAGAGATGTTCAATCGAGTTCAAGTCTGGGCTCTGGCTGGGCCATTCAAGGACATTCACAGAGTTGTCCCGTAGCCACTCCTTTGTTATCTTGGCTGTGTGCTTAAGGTCGTGTTTTCTGTTGGAAGATGAACCTTCGCCCCAGTCTGAGGTCCAGAGCGCTCTGGAGCAGGTTTTCATTAGGGATGTCTCTGTACATTGCTGCATTCATCTTTCCCTCGATCCTGACTAGTCTCCCAGTTCCTTCTGCTGAAAACCATCCCCACAGCATGATGCTGCCTCCACCATGCTTCACAGTAGGGATGGTGTTGGCCAGGGGATGAGTGGTGCCTGGTTTCCTCCAGACATTAGGTTTGCCATTCAGGCCAAAGAGTTCAATCTTTGTTTCATCAGACCAGAGAATTTTGTTTCCTTCAGGTGCCTTTTGGCAAACTCCAGGTGGGCTGTCATGTGCTTTTTACTGAGGAGTGGCTTCCGTCTGGCCACTCTACCATACAGGCCTAATTGGCGGAGTGTTTCAGAGATGGTTGTTCTTCTGGAAGGTTCTCCTCTCTTTACAGAGAAACTCTGGAGCTCTGTCAGAGTGACCATCGGGGTCTTGGTCACCTCCCTGATTTAAGGCCCTTCTCCCCCGATCGCTCAGTTTGGCCGGGCGGCCCGTTCTAGGAAGGAATCTTGATGGCTTCACACTTCTATTTACAGATGATGGAGGCCACTGTGCTCATTGGGACCTTTAATGCTGCAGAAAAATGTCTGTACCCTTCCCCAGATCTGTGCCTCCATACAATCCTGTCTCGGAGGTCTGCAGACAATTCCTTGGACTTCATGGCTTGGTTTGTGCTCTGACATGCACTGTTAGCTGTGGGACCTTATATAGACAGGTGTGTGCCTGTCCAATCAACTGAATCTACCATAGGTGGACTCCAAGTTGTAGAAACATTTCAAGGATGATCAGTGGAAACAGGAGGCACCTGAGCTCAATTTTGAGTGTCATGGCAAAGGCTGTGATACTTCTGTACATGGGATTTTTTTTAGTTTTTTTTTATCTTAAATAAATTTGCAAAGATTTCAAACAAACATTTCACGTTGACATTATGTGGGATTGTTTGAGATATGGTGAGGAAAATATTTAATTTAATCCATTTAGGAATAAGGCTGTAGTGTGGAAAAAGTGAAGCGCTGTGAATTCTTTTGGGATGCAATATAGAGAACTGTTGTTTTTTCTGTCCTTGTGCTGAGCAATGCAGGTCAGTGAACGTGGTGTGATGGAGTCCTAAATCTGGTTTGACTGCATTCAACTTTTTTTTAACCATACATACCCAAGGTCACAACACTTCCTATGACCTTATGGTTTCAACTACCCAGGCTGGTCCCTACGGTTACACAAATCTGGGCCACCACATGCACTTAGGTTGCTCCCTACCAACACACATACCCAAGGTCACATCTTAAAGTCTCAGCAACCCTAGCTGGCCCCCACAATGGCACATACCTGGGGCACCCCCCCTACAATGGCATGTCTTTGAGCCAAAACCCTATGGTTGCACCCTATGTTCTCAACTACCCAGGCCAGTTCCTGTGACCACATGTACCAAAGCCGCTCCCTGGGGCCACATATACATGGGTTGCTCCCTACCAACACACATACCCAAGGCCACACCTGAAAGACTCAGCAACCCTAACTGGCCCCTGCAATGGCACATACCTGAGGCACCCCCTACAATGGCACATCTTTGACCAAACCCCTATGGTTGCGCCTTATGTTCTCAACTACCCAGGCCAGTCCATGTGACCACACGTACCGGAGCCACTCCCTGGGACCACATATACTTGGGTTGCTCCCTACCAACACACATACCCAAGGCCACACCTGAAATACTCGGCAACCCTAGCTGGCCCCTGCAATGGCACATACCTGAGGCACCCCCCCTACAATGGCACGTCTTTGACCAAACCCCTATGGTTGCGCCTTATGTTCTCAACTACCCAGGCCAGTCCATGTGACCACACGTACCAGAGCCACTCCCTGGGACCACATGTACCCGGGCCGCTCACTGTAGCTGCCCCATTTGTGGATTCACCAGCTGTCTAGATATTACACACAGTGACTGAGTGAGCCTTTTCATGTAATCTCACATATCCTTCCCTCTATATTACAGATAGATGGGATGGAGGACCGGCTGGCCGCCTGCAGGGACAGCCTGGAGGACGTTGACTACAAGCTACGTAAAACTGAGCTAACAGAGGAGGGGAGGTAAGTGACCGCTGTGATCAGGGACTGGCAGGGATGAGCCCGCTACGCCTCTCTGTACTGACACTGGACAGTTCCCGATGGACACAATCACATGACCCACATGTTGTCACTAAGCCACTCCCCCAACCGCTGTGAGGACTCGTTCTACATCAGGATGACAGGGAGCTGATAGGACTATGCTGGCTGTTCTTTCTGAACATGATAGTTGCCACTGAGCTGTAATGAGTTTGCAGGTTTGTTCCGACTTCACTTCGTTGTCCCGGGCTGGTGTGTGCAGGTTCTGGAGATTTTTGCATCCAGAATGTAGACTTTGGGTAGTTGTTAGGCGGCTACAGATGGGGCCATTGTTTTTTTGTTTTTTTTTGTTTTTTTCTTTTAAAGGGGAGTGTATACATTTATTCTAAACAGCACACGCCCGCTGATGGACACGCATTGCAGAGCATGGTGCACTACCAATTTGGTGTATGTTGTGTATTGGCAGTCCATTCATTTGAATGGACTGCCTCATACAGTACACATTGACACACGGCTTAACCACTTGCTACCCAGGCCAATTCTGACATTTCTCTCCTACATATAAAAATTATAATTTCTTTGCTAGAAAATTACTCAGAACCCCCCCAAACATATGTTTTTTTTTTTCCTTTTAGCAGAGACCCTAGGGTATAAAATGGCGGTCGTTGCAACTTTTTATCTTGCACAATATTTGCGCAGCAATTTTTCAAACGCTTTTTTTTGGGGGGGAAAAAAACAGTTTCATGCATTTTAAAAAAAAGCAAAACGGTAAAGTTAGCCCAATTTTTTTTTTGCATAATGTGAAAGATGATGTTACTCCGAGTATATAAATACCTAACATGTCACGCTTCAAAATTGCACACGCTCGTGGAATGGCGCCAAACTTCGGTACTTAAAAATCCCCATAGGTGACGCTTTAAAAATGTTTACAGGTTACATGTTTTGAGTTACAGAGGAGGTCTAGCGCTAGAATTATTGCTCTCACTCTAACGTTCCCTGTGATACCTCACGTGTGGTTTGAACGCCGTTTACGTATGTGGGCGCGACCTACGTATGCGTTCGCTTTTTATTAATTTTTCTTTTGTTTTTTTTTGTTTGATGCTTTCTTTTGACATTTTATTCATTTATTTTTATATCACTTTTATTCCTATTACAAGGAATGTAAACATCCCTTGTAATAGGAATAGTGTGTGACAGTTCCTCTTTACAGTGAGATATGGGGTCAATAAGTCCCCACATCTCACCTCTAGGCTGGGAAGCCTGAAATAAAAAAAAAAATAAATAAAAATAAGGATCCTGGCTTCTAGACATGTGCACTGACAAAAAATGTGTTCGTTTTATTTGTTTTTTTGCTTTTTTCAGAAATTCGAAAATGCGGAAATCCGAAAATTAGAAAATTTAGAAAATCAGAAAAAAAGAAAATCAGTAAAATTTGAAATGATAACTAACTAATAAAAACTATTAAATTAATAGGTATTGGAATTTCCTTTCAAATTTGGCTGTTAGTGAACGTAACACATACAAATTTATCTGAAGTTACGAATTATCCGAAATAAGGAATGCCGTATCTAAACAAATGGAATGGAACAAATTATTAATAAATAATAATAAAAAGGTTTTTTTATTATTAGATCGTTATGTTCCATTCTTTTAGATACGGCATTCGTTATTTCAGTTAATTCGTAACTTCAGATAAATTCGTACTCGTTATGTTCACTAACAGCCAAATTTGAAAGGAAATTCCAATACCTATTAATTAAAAGTTATTATTAGTTATTTTAGATTTTCGAGTTTTCAGATTTTCATTCTTATTTTTGGGTTTGAAATATTCAGATATTTCGGAATTAACAAATTTGTCACTAAAAGAATTGCACGTCTACTGGCTTCCTAGCCGAGGCGGCGACGTTTCTCCAAAAGCAAAGTCCGGGCGTGACGTCACAACATCGCGCCCGGCCTCTGAACGATCATAGAGACTCCGGGGACCATCTGGCCCACTGAAAATCTCTATGGTCATCATCCGGCACCAGTCGGTTCCTGGGAGAAGCATGGCTGTAAGAACGAGCAAGCCTCTATGATTGTTCTTATAGTGAAGGGAATCGCTGGCTCTAAAAGAAGGTATCTGAATGATGCCTGTAGCTGCACCCATCATTCAGATATCGCCGCTCAAAGTCCACAACGTCCTATGACGTTGGGCAGGTGGGAAGCGGTTAAAGTGGTTGTAAAGTCACTACTGAGAAATCCTGTAATCCCCTCTCTTACAGGAAGATATAATCTGCAGTATCTGTGTTTTTTTTTGTTTTTTTTTAACAATTATTCTGCAAAATACCTTATTTTACAGCGCCGCTGGGCGCTCCTCTCCCCCAATCCGAGCATTACAGCGGGAGGGGCTGAGATTCACCACTGACGTCAGCCAGGAGGAGAGCGGCAGGAGGTCACGTGAGCACCCAGGGGTGCTGTAAAATAAGGTATTTTGCGGAATAATAATTTTTAATAAACACAGATACAGTGCCTAGAAAAAAAGTATTCACACCCCTTGAAATTTTCCACCTTTTGTCATGTTACAACCAAAAAACATAAATGTATTTTATTGGGATTTTATGTGATAGACCAACACAAAGTGGCACATAATTGTGAAGTGGAAGGAAAATGATAAATGGTTTTCAAAATGTTTTACAAATAAATATGTGAAAAGTGTGGGGGGACATTTGTATTCAGCCCCCTTTGCTCTGATACCCCTAACTAAAATCTAGTGGAACCAATTGCCTTCAGAAGTCACCTAATTAGTAAATAGAGTTCAGGGAGATTTATAAATCTTTGTGGGTTAAATTCACTTGGATTCTTTTTTTCTTTTTTGTTCTTTTGCAGAAAATCTTTGGAAAAAGAAAAGAATTCTCTGACCAACAAGATGTCTCATTATGGTGAGTTGGGTGTCATCTTAAAGAGGAACTTCACTCTCCCAATCAATATTTATTTTTATTCCTTATACTGCTAGCATTAGTAAATAGATCGGGAAGTATATTAGATGTACTTGTGTTAAACTTTTTTTTTTTTCTTTTACATTTCTTCAGTTATTTCCCGTTTTTTTTTTTTTTTTTTTTGCCTTAGGCCAGTGGTCTCCAAACTGCGGCCCGGGGGCCGGATGTGGCCCTCTGCCTGCCTTTATCTGGTCCTTGGAGCACAATTCCACCAACTCACACCAATGATGGGGCACCATTCCCCCTACTGACACCATCAATGGAGTACTATTCTCCTCATTGATATAAAAAATGGGTCACTATTTCTCTCATTAAAACCAATGATGGGGGGCACTGATGCCGGGGCATTTTCTACTCTCACTGGGAACAGTCCGGCCCCCCTAAAGCCTGAAGGACAGTAAACAGGCCCTTTGCTTAGAAAGTTTGGAGACCCCCTGCCTTAGGCAAATGATCTTCTACATCCCAGGAGTCTTCAGGAGGCAAGGAGAGGAGGAGGAGGGGTTTTCTCAGCTAAGCACACTCTCCTGCATGCATGCTTGTGCCTAAGGGCAGATGGATTCCAGGAAGTAAATGCTACATGAATCCTCTTCCCTTACTCAAGGCTGCCACGGCCAAAAATGCTGGGGGGGGGGGGGGGGGGGGGGGCGGCGCGTTCAAAGTGATTTCTCAAAAAAAATAAAGCATGGAGACATGGATGGATGGGGGGGAGTTTGCTCTGAATATTAAACATACATTAAATAGGAGGTTCAGCCTCCTTCAGAAAAAAAAATAAGTCAGCAGCTACAAAGACTGTAGCTGCTGACTTTTCATATTAGGACAATTACCTGTCCAGGGTTCCCGCAATATGAGATTTTTTTTTCCATCGGCTCTCGGGTGCTGCCGCCGCTATTGCTTCTAAAGGAAGCTGGCAGTGAAGCCTTGCAGCTTCAAAGCCGAGTTCCCTGCTGTGCTTTCTGAATGGCCCGATGGCGGGGGAAGGAGGGGGGGGGCGAATGTCCGGGTCAAAAACAGGTACCCGCTCCCCCCTGAAAGGTGCCAAATGTAGCACCGGAGGGGAGGAGGAGGCAGATAAGCGGAGCTTCTACTTTTGAGTGAAACAGAACTTATGTATCCGAGCACCACAAACTGAAAACAATATTACATTTTTTATATTCAAAGCATTCCCCCCCCATCCATGCTTTATTTTGCTGAGAAATCACTTTGAAAAACATCCCCCTAGCATCTCTGGCCGTGGCCATTTTGAGTAAGGGCAGATGATTCATGTAGCATTGTGTAAAAAGGCTGTTTGATCCTGTCTTCTCTGATCCTCCTCTTAAACTGTCCCCAATCCATCTCCTGATAGAACAGAGCCTTTGGAGTTGCTCTGCACATGCTCAGTTTGGTGTGTATTGCTCGAGAGTTTTTTTGTTTCTTTTTTTTCTTGGGAGGGTGCATGTGATCAGTACAGGGCCAATTAGGGGTCCTGCAGCCTCATTGGATAGTCAGGGGCGAATGAAAACTCCTTGCCACAAGCTTTAACCAGGCACCGATAGAGGTAGATGGCTATAGACTGCTGATGAGAAAAGGTATTTAGCAGTTTATAGTTAATAAAATAATTGCGTTTCAATGTTCAGTGTACAGTGGAACCTTGGTTTACGAGTATCGAGCGTTTTGAAAGACGAGCAACTTTTTTTTTTTTAATTCTGACTCTGTTCGCAAAACGAGCAGAATTCAAGCTAATGGGGTGTGCAGTATTGCATTTGGCCAGATGTGCAGGGGCGCCGGTGACACTCGGAACGGTTCAGAGCCGCTCGAATACACTCGGAAATACGGTACTCCCTGAGCCTTTCCGAGTTCAGCCGAGCTGTCCGTGAGTATTTCCAAGGCTCTCCGGCGCCCCCCCACCTCTGGCCATATGCGGTATTGCATGTAATAGAAGTCAATGCAGAACGAATTTTCTTTGTTTCCATTGATTTCTATGGGGAAACTCGCTTTTGATATGCCAGTGCTTTGGATTACAAGCATTCTCCTGGAACGGATTATGCTCATAATCCAATGTTCCACTGTACTGTGGGAGATCAGGTTTAGTGAATGCCGGGTCCGGGGTTTAGTAACGCTTTTAAGGTTCTTCTGTCTGCATTTTCTCTCTCTAATCACCATTCTATTCTGTTCACAGAGAAAGAGCTGAAATCTCTGCGCCATGAGAACCGCAAGAATATGATGCTGTCAGTCGCCATCTTAATGTTCATCGTGTTGGTGTATTGCTGCTGGACAATGTGACGGAGGAAGACGGATCCGCAATGGACCGTTCTCTGTGCTGGACTTCCTGGCAGGAGGTAGAAGAGTCGTCTCTGGATGTTGAGTTGTGAACTCTCCCGCCGCCCTCTGAATGTATGACCCGTCTCCAGCACTTTCCTGGCGATAGACAATCCTGGACAGATCAGGTTTTTATTGCCGTTCCATGAAGCCATATCCCTCCTAAAATTGTTCAAAGTGCCGTAAAACCACATTTTTTTGGCAGATTTTTAGAGACCAAATTCTCAATACACTACAACCTTCAGTGTGACCAAACTGAGAAGACTCGATGTGTATCGGAGATTACAGGACAACCTTGGGGGGGGGGGGGGGGGACTTTTGTTATAATTAAAAAGATCCTGTCAATTTTAGTTTGTTTTCATCATTTTGCATATATAAAGCCTTGAAAAAGTTTTCATACCTGTTGTTGAAATTTTGCACATTTTCTCATGTTACAACCAAAAACATAAATGTATTTTATTGGGATTTTATGTGATAGACCAACACTAAGTGGCACATAATTGTGAAGTGGAAGGAAAATGATAAATGATTTTCAACATTTTTTACAAAAAAATAAATATGTGAAAAGTGTGGGGGGGGGGCATATGTATTCAGCCCCCTTTACTCTGATACCCCTAACTAAAATCTAGAGGAACCAATTGCCTTCAGAAGTCACCTAATTAGTAAATAGAGTCCACCTGTGTGTAACTGAGTCTCAGTATAAATACAGCTGTTCTGTGAAGCCCTCAGAGGTTTGTTAGAGAACCTTAATGAACAAACAGCATCATGAAGGCCAAGGAACACACCAGACAGGTCAGGGATAAAGTTGTGGAGAAGTATAAAGCAGGGTTAGGTTATAAAAAAAAAAAATCTCCCAAGCTTTGAACATCTCACGGAGCTCTGTTCAATCCATCATCCGAAAATGGAAAGAGTATGGCACAACTGCAAACCTACCAAGACATGGCCGTCCACCTAAACTGACCGGCCGGGCAAGGAGAACATTCATCAGAGAAGAGCCAAGAGGTCCATGGTAACTCTGGAGGAGCTGCAGAGATCCACAGCTCAGGTGGGAGAATCTGTCCACAGGACAACTATTAGTCGTGTTCTCCACAAATCTGCCCTTTATGGAAGAGTGACAAGAAGAAAGACATTGGTGAAAGAAAGTCATAAGAAGTCCTGTTTGTAGTTTGTGAGAAGCCATGTGGAGGACACAACAAACATGTGGAAGAAGGTGATCTGGTCAGATGAGACCAAAATTTAACTTTTTGGCCTAAAAGCAAAACGCTATGTGTGGCAGAAAATTAACACTGCACATCACCCTGAACACACCATCCCCACCGTGAAACATGGTGGTGGCAGCATCATGTGGTGGGGATGCTTTTCTTCAGCAGGGACAGGGAAGCTGGTCAGAGTTGATGGGAAGATGGATGGAGACAAATACAGGACAATCTTAGAAGAAAACCTGTTAGAGTCTGCAAAAGACTTGAGACTGGGGCGGAGGTTCACCTTCCAGCAGGAGAAAAAGCCTAAAGATACAGCCAGACCTACAATGGAATGGTTTAGATCAGTGGTCTCCAAACTGCGGCCCGGGGGCCAGATGTGGCCCTTTGCTTGCCTTTATCAGGCCCTTGGGACACTATTCTTCCCACTGATACCAGGCATTATTCCTTCTACACCAACAATGGGGCATAATTCCTGCCACCGATACCAATAATAGTGCACTATTCCTACCAATAACACCAACAATGGGCCACTATTCCCCCCACTGACACCAATGATGGGGCACTATTCTTCCCACTGACACCAATGATGGGGCACTATTCCCCCCCCACCAATACCAATGATGGGGCACTATTCCTTGCTCTGATATCAACAATGTGGCACTATTCTTTCCACTGACACCAGTCATGGTGATTGGCATGATTTCTTTCCCTAATACCAACAATGGGGCAATATTCCTCCCACTACTACAAATGACAGGGAATTCTTTACTCCCATTGATGGCAGGGCATTCCCACTGGCCACAGTCCGGCCCCCTCAAAGTCTGAAGGTCAGTAAACTGGCCCCTTGTTTAGAAAGTTTGGAGACTCCTGGTTTAGATTAAAGCATATTCATGTGTTAGAATGGCCCAGTCACAGTCCAGACCTAAATACAATTGAGAATCTGTGACAAGACTTGAAAATTGCTGTTCACAGACGTTCTCCATCCAATCTGACAGAGCTTGAGATATTCTGCAAAGAAGAATGGGCAAAAATGTTCCTCTCTAGATGTGCAAAGCTGGTAGAGACATCCCCAAAAAGACTTGCAGCTGTAATTGTAGAGAAAGGGGGTTCTACAAAGTATTGACTCCGGGGGGGCGCCATACAAATGTACCCCACACTTTTCACATATTTATTTGTAAAAAATGTTGAAAACCATTTATCATTTTCCTTCCACTTCACTATTATGTGCCACTTTGTGTTGGTTTATCACATAAAATCCCAATAAAATACGTTTTTGGTTGTAACATGACAAAATGTGGAAAATTTCAAGGGGTATGAATACTTTTTCAAGGCACTGTAGTTTGCAGCTCAGGCACCTTATTATTACAGACCGTGTGCTAAAACAAATGTAGCAAGAAAAGCATCTACAGAGCATAGACTGTGAGAAAAGTCGGCCCATTTCTACACTATGCTGGTATTTCTATATAGGATTGCACACTTTTTATGCTTTTTTTTTTTTTTTCCCAGCTTCATGCAGTATACAGTAGCATTTCACTGACGCCAATACTAAGCATTTGCAGTGTACACGTGCAAATGCTCCAATGCTGAAACCGATACCTTGAGTCCCGGTTCACACTATTGCGGTGGGGGGAAACCAGCATGTGATTCAGACAGGAATCGCACCGCATTCCTGTTCAAATCGCATGTGCTTCTTTGCAGTGCGATTTGATCCCATTCATCTTGTATGGCTTAAATCGCACCACGCCCGCAGAAAAGGTGCATTGCAGTATGGGAAAACCGCTGGAATCGCTGAGAATCCCGCAGTGGAGTGAACGGGGACTCAAGTCCACAATCTGTGTGTGGGGGAAAAAATAAAAATAAACGCATCTAAGGGCAAAACAGGTATCAGTGAGTACTTGAGAAAAAGTTTCCGTACTCGGGCTTAAAATACTGGTATCGGCGCCTCCCTAGTATTCTGCTCTCTTTCCTGGCAGCAGTACGTCAATTTCCCATCCTGTTGCTGGAACAAGATCGGGTCAAGCTGAGCGCTGCTCAGCCATTCACAGGAAGCGTTGTTTTTTTTTTACAAATACAAGTCTTCCTCTGATTGGCTGAGGTGGATACTGTGATGCCATCTGCCTGCCTCTCCATCTCAGCCAATCAGAAGGAGCCTTGTATTCATTCATAAATGTAGTACAAAGCTCCCTGTGAATGGCTGACTCAATTTTGTTCCGGGAACAGAGCGGGAACTTCCCATACCGCTGTCAGAACGCAGCGCTGTATACTGCATGTAGCTGACGTGTGTGTACAGTTTATACAGTGCTGACAGATGGAGCAAGTGTTAGTGGAGGAAGAGATTGGACCAGTTCAGTCCAAACTAACTGTTTAAAGTTAATGGAAAGCTGGAGCTTTAAAGAGTGCACCACATGTGCCAAACACAAGGCCCGTGGGCCGAATCCGGCCTACCAGGCCATTTCCTGTGGCCCTCACACCTCTCCTGCAGCTGCAGCACCCTCCCCTTATCTCCACCCCCCACCTTGTCTCAGCTGTCGGCAGCAGAGAGGAAGATTGAACTTCTACAGATCCCGCACCTCTATACAGCAGACTTCAGCCCTCCTCTGGTTCTCCTCCAGACCCTGCACTTTCTGCTTCCCAGCTCCGCCTCTCGCTTCTTCCTGGAAGCAGCACAAGGTAAGAGGAGTGCACTGTGATGTAAGGGATAGTGGGGGACACTTGACATCTGATGTAAGGGTGGGGCGAGGTCTTCTGGACATCCTGGTCTTACAGATGCAAGCGACCCTTTGTGGGGAACCATAATGCTGACGCGGCCCCTGAGCTACACGATCACAGATGTTTTTTTTTCAGGAATAGAGATATAGCCAGGGTGTCCTCCATATTGGCATAAGGCAAGCCGGAACAGATCAGAGCAGCTCTTGATGAGCGTGATCACGTACCGGCGCCGACCAATCGAAACGGTTATGATCCATCCCAAGGGAAAGGAGAGGAAGAACAGTGCGGTTTTCAAACGCTGGGACCGCTGCACCGGGCTGCGTGAATAGTAAAACTGTATCACCCAAAGTGTAAGTCAGGGGTCTTAAACTGGCGGCCCTCCAGCTGTTGCAAAACTGCAAATCCCATGAGGCATTGCAAGGCTGACAGTTACAAGCATGACTCCCACGGGCAGAGGCATGATGGGGCGTGTAGTTTCGCAACAGCTGGAGGGCGGCCAGTTTGAGACCCCTGGTGTAAGTTGCTTGCCCACTTTTTTTCATTTATTTATTTTCCTAACACTTTAACTCGCTCCCAACCAGTCTATAGCAGAATCACAGCCTGGTGGGGGCTCCATTATCCTAATTGGACGTCATATGACAGCCAACAGGTTATAAGCCACTCGTGCGCGTCCCGTCAGGGGTCCGCAGCGCGCCCATCGGTAGTGTGGTGTGACGCTCTGGCACACCGCATCTCCGTTCTCGGTAAAGAGCCTGTGATGGAGGCTTTTTACAATGTGATCAGCTGTGCCCAATCACAGCTAATCACATTGTAACCAGGAAGTGCCGGTTATCGTCTTTTCCTCTATTCGCGCTGACAAGATGCGAGTAGAGGAGACCCAATAAGCAGCTCTCCTGACGGCGGGGGGGGTCTTCGCTGATAATCAGCGCATTGATTATCAGTGCATACCCATCAGTGCTGCCCACCGGTGACTGCCAGTGTTGCCAATCTGTGCCCACCAGGGATGCCAATAAGTGCCCACCAGCAGTGCCTCCTCAGTGTTGCCCATTAGTGCCTCCTCATCAGTGCCAATCCGTTTTTTTAACATTTTTATAACTTATAAAAATTTTACAACAAAAACGAAGGAAAACTTTTTTTATTTTCAAAATTTTCGGTCTTTTTTTTATTTATGGCGCAAAAATTAAAAAAATCCAGTGGTGATCAAATACCACCAAAAAGAAAGCTCTATTTGTGGGGGGGGGGATAAAAATGTCATATGGACACAGTGTTGCATGACGGCGCAATTGTCATTCAAAGTGTGACAGCGCTGAAAATTTGCCTGAGCAGGAAGGGGGTCAAAGTGCCCGGTATTGAAGTGGTTAAACTAAGGATGCACCGATACATATCGGCCGCTGAAAATAGGGTTATCGGCATTTTGCCGATAGAAAAAAAAAAAAAAATAGTGCCCATAATGGCACGCTGCGTCCCATTGACTTCAATGCAAAAACGCCCTCTTTTGACTTCAATGCAAAAATGCCAGCCACATTGATTACATTTTTAAAAAACGGTTTTGGTTTTTGGCCAAGTGCATCCTGAATTTTTGGTTTCAGTTTCGGGACTGACATTTTTAATTTGGTGCGCCACTTCAAACTCTTGGAGGTGGCAGTATGCTCATCACGGTCTATCCTCTTCTGGCACTTCCCTTGCTAGGTATAAGCTGCCATTTTCCCCTTTAATCACCTGATTTTATAAAATCACGCAGTCTGTCCTTCATTTCCAGGCACATTCTGCTGCAATGAGCCAAGCAAGACTTCACATCCTCATGGCCATATGAAAACACAGCAACTAGTATGCAGGATCATGCTAGCAGAAGCTGGCAACAAAATCCTGCGTAGAAAGTGCTCTATAAACAAGTAACACTTGTGCAGTGTGGAAGAGGGCAGCATTTAAAGCATAAATGACCCTGTTGCTAGGACGAGGGAGACTTCTCAAGAAAGCTACCCAAGTTGCTGGGCTTTTTCTGCATTGAAAAAGGGAACCTGCAGGGCCCCCGAAACTTTGACTTGTAATGCCTGCTGTTTTGTGTACCGAGGTGCGCTAGCGAAGATCCTTATTTTCCAATGGTGGTGCCATCCACCAAGTCACTACAGCACCTTGCACCAACTGCGAGCAAGCCTGTAAGGCGTGGGATGGATACAATACATAAAACAGAAAAGTCAGTGCTACTACCCATACACCACATAGATAGCAGAGCTCCCAGGTGCTCGATCCACAGTCGCTGGCTGAGTAGAGTAATGTAGAAAAAATGATCCGCACTCCGGTTGTTGCTCTTGAAATTTCTTCATTTTATTGAATAGCCACAGTGAACAAATGCAGATTAAGTCAGTTTTTGCGTTTCAGCCTATAAGGCCTTAGTCATAACCACACGTTATGACTAAGGCCTTATAGGCCAAAACGCGTCCTGACTTAATCTGCGTTTGTTCACTGTGGCTATTCAATAAAAAGAAGAAATTTTAAGAGCAACAACCGGAGTGCGGATCATTTTTTTCTACATGGATACAATACAACCTGTCAAGGAAGCCACCCAGCGCTCTCTATTGATAAGAAGCCTTTTAGCGTCATTCCATTGCTAGGACGCAGCCAGCTTCTGCCACCTAATGTCCTACCGTTGATAGATGTGTTGCTATGGATATTTTTTGGGTGATTTTATAGCACAGACATATGTTAATTGTTAGATTTTAAGATCATGTGCAGTTTTTTTTTTTTTTAAGCTAAGCCTTTCCTATTGTCATGCAAATGAACCAGTTGGACTGGTTTCTGAGCATAGCAGAGGAAGTCAGGTTACAGGTTATGATGTACAGAAAGTTAGGGGAGGACTTCTTTTTTTTTTTTTTGAACAGGCCATGTGGCCAGACAAAGAAGCAGCAACAGATGTTTTGTGTTGCACTCAATCCATGAGAAGATTCCATCATAAAAAAAAAGATCCAAGTTGAGTAACTGTTTAGCATGCTTATTGCATACAATATTGTACATGCTTATTTTCTAGGAAGAGAGTCAGCTTGTACAAGTTGTAGGCATATTTTGGTATACTTTGCATGCTATGAATTGTGTTTTCTGCAGTTGTATGTGCAGCTTTTCTGTGTAGTAAAAGAATTAACACACTACACAGTTTTAATAGCTTCCTTGGATTAAACCGCAAAGTAACCTTACTAGACGCAAGCAAAACAATTGGGGGCTCGTCCGGGATGTGCGCTAAAGCTCAACTGAAGCAGATCTTTTCTCTGTGGTGTTTGCCATTGCTTGTGCTGAGGAAAAAAAGCTGCATACACTGTTTAGGAAAACAGGCAGCTTCTGAAGAAAGCATGAACCCTAATGGACATGAAAAGAGCCATACAATAATCTTATGGTGTCCACTAAAGTGGTTTATTGCCACAGGAATCTGTTGTTCCTCAGCCAAACATGCATAAAACACAAAGATGTCACATATATACAGGTTGTCCCGGGCTGACAATCATACCTGGTGTGGACCGATGTGGGAGTCCACAGACGTAAGATCCAACCAATGAATGTACAGTAAACAATGATTCATCAGTTACATTATTTGTGCACTCCACAGACTCTACTGTCTCCAGCCTAATGCAGAGAGAACTAGAATGGCTGTCAGAAAAATTCCCCCCCTCCCAGATAGGGTCAGCCAGGAACCATGCAAATAAATCCTGAACCGTCCATGCCTGGGATGTGGGGTTCATGCCTGTGGTTGAGTCGCGTAGAAGTCCGGAGCCAGTCATTCTGGAAGCCAACAATTTTATCCTTCATACACACAGGTGACACAAGGGCTCATTTACACCAGCTTTGCCCTTCTGCATTTGGCAGGCGGTGAGTAGGTGTTGCATTGCCTCCCCACAGCCCTGCTTGAAACCTGAACTAGCACGCTACAGCTGCATATATTGAACCCGGTTGTGGGGTGCTTGCAGAGCGGCCCTATTCACTTGAAAGAGACAGGGTGGATAATTCCTGCCGCGGCATGTGCACCCCCCAGGTGCTGCCTCTGCAGCTCAAAGAGGTAGCGATTGGGGGGTGGTAAAAGCGCCCCCCAAACCTCCTGTGTGAACGAGCCATTGCTGAGTTTTTATCATGTATCAAAAATTTAGCGGCAACGTGCAATCTTGAATTTTCAGTATCAGTGGCTGACCCAGTACACAGCAGCACTTTTAGGGGATGTATTTGAGTATCATCTGTTCAGGAAACAAATAGCTGAAAATTTAAAGCACACGTGGCCTGCCAAGCCATTTCATATGGGCCCTCGCACCGCTCCTGCAGCTGTGGCACCCCCTTCGTCTCCGCCCCCCCCCCCCACATTGTCTCAGCAATAGAGAAGTGGACAGAACTCCTCCTACAGAGCCTGTTGCCTCTCTGTGCAGCCGCAGCACCCCCTCTGCTCTCTGCATTCAGTGGACTCCAGCCCCCCTCTGGTCCTCCTCCAGAACCTGCACTTTCTGCTTCCCAGCTCTGCCCCCTGCAACACAAGGTAAGGGGGCACACTGTGATGTAAGAGAGGGTGGGGGACTCTTGACATTTGATGTAAGGGGAAGGGGGGGCGGGGTCGGTGCTCTGGACGTTTAGTCTTACAGGTACAACTGAACCATAATGCTGATGCCGCACGCATTATAATTGAGTTTGACACCACTGATCTAAAGCTTGTCATACGCAGAGGGTGGTTCATGACAAATTAAACCCCAAGCTGTCAGGGGGGGGGGGGGGGGGGGGGGAGTATGGGCAGGTGCAGTCTGAGCCCAGTTTATCCTGGACCCATCCCAGCCTGTGACTAGGCAGCCACTGTTCCCAGTATTCTGACAGCCACAGGTGCCAGCTGTCGGAATACAATAGCCGGTAAGGGGAGCTTCCTCCCATCCACGCTGTAAAAATTGGGACTAGCGGCTGTGTCCGTGCAGCCGCTGCGTCCCTATGGACTTGAATGAGCTGCATCAGCACCCATGTGAATGAGGCCTTTATGTTAGGGTTGCACAGATAGTGGAATTTTTATTGAGTACCGATACTTTCGGTCATGTACCGATAACCTTTGCAGTGCGATTTTAGCCCATACAAAAATGAATGGGCTCAAATGGCACTGCAAAGAATCACATGCGATTTGAATAGGAATGCGGTGCGATACCTGTCTGAACTGCATGCGGTTTCCCACACCGCTACCGTGTGAACCCAGGCCGAAGTCACTGTGACAAGCCTGAGTTCACACAGAGAGCAGTGCGGGAAATTCCTGTTCAAATCCCATTTTGCAGTGCCGTTTGAGCCTGTTCATTTTGTATGGGCTCAAATCGCACCGCAAAAAGTATCGGTTTCGTGTATTGGAGCATTTTCACTCATACTCGTGAAAATACTCTGTATTGGCGCAACCCTACTTTATGTGGCTTAAAAATATTCCACTGTTGCTTCCCTTCCATAGAACTGCTGTGCCCTTCAGCTGGAATCTCCTCCTTTCTTTTTACAACCAAGTACTTATTACGGCTCTTTATTATGAGATGATGTCACTGGGGGGGGCGGCACTGCAGAAGGGACACAAAAAATGATCAGATCAGACTTACGGACTCACACCGATTGGTCATCCCTTGGGGGCCCAGTCCAATCACCAGATTACCGATACCTAGCAAATTCAAAACCACATTGTGATAACGAGTCATAACAAGACAAATAGAAGATCAAAAATCAAAAATAAAGCAACCCTTCATCAAAAAATAGAATGTTAACAAAGTAGAAGAGGAGCCACACCAGGGGCAAAACAAAATATATTTTCTTTTTTTTTCTCTCTATGCAGTGCAATTCAGGCCTCTGTAAAGGAAGTTGATAGGAGATCCCTCCGCAATCTCTGGGCTCACGGGTCAAGTCTCTTAAAAGGTTACCAAAGTCCAGGAGGAGGAGGAGGAGGAGGGTAGGACCTCCGCGTGTGACAGACGCCCCCTCTGTGTTAGGACTACCTCTCCTCTCTGCCCCCGGAGGAGCAAGGCTGGTGTGTGCGAATGAAGTCCAGAACGGCGTCTCTGGAGAGCTTGTCCGTGCCGGGGTCCTGTTTCTGAGAGTCGTGAATCTGGACGCCGTCTCCCCACTCCCAAAACAGCCGCTCCGAGAAACAGACACTGGAAATGGGACAGACACACAAAACACAGGCTGAGACCACAATACACACCGAGAACTTGAAGAATATGTCAACCAAACACTAAATATTCCTGACAGGTGGCTGCTGTACCATGTACTTGTATGAGAAAGTCTCCTGTTCTCTTTGTATTACTTCCTTTGTGTGAAATCCCCGGTGTTCCTGCAAGTCCCTCTGCTTTCCTATTAAAAACTGACCACACTAAGCAGAAGAGCGCAGTGTGGCCAGTCTTCTGGCTGTGCTGGGAACTCAGCCTGCTCTCCTCCAATGATCAGAATTGCCTGGACACCTCGCCCTCCCTCCCCCCCCTCTAAACTCCTTAAAGCAGAACTTTGGTCATTTCTTCATCTTTTCATCTATTAAATCTTCTGCCCTTGTTGTTGTTGTTATAACTTTGGATAGTAAAACTTTTTTTCTGCCAGTAAATCCCTTATACAGCCCACTTCCTGTTTCTTGTCTGGTCATTAGCCTAGGCCAGTGATGATGGAACTACATTTACCATGATGCTCAACTACACTGCAGAGTGCATGAGCATCATGGGAAATGTAGTTCCAAAATATCTGGGGTGCCAAGGTTCACCATCGCTGGCCTAGACTTATGACATCATGCACAGCTCTCTCTTTCTCTCAATCTTGTGAGAGTTTGCCAGGAAGGGAGGGGGGATGAGTCATAAGAAGACCAATGAGAGCTGCAGAGCTGGTGGTGTGCCTCTGTGTGTCTGTTTAAATCTAGGACGTGAACAGGCAGCAGCTTCAGCTGCCCACAGTTAAAATGGGTGCAGCCAGACTCAGTGGAGGGAGATTTCTGCAGCATATTTGTCAAGTACAGAATCGCAGTATATATAACATAATATGCAAAGCGGTTGGAGGGAAGCTTCAGAATGGCAAATACGTTTTTTATTACAAATTATGTGAACAGACTGCAATTCCTCTTTAAGCAGCTGAGAACAGAACATTTGATCACAAAAAAAAAAAAAAGGCAAAGAAGGTGTTTATGTTTGCGTAAACCAATCCGATTGTCCGCCGCAATATCGCAGTCACGCTATAAGTGACTGATCACCGCATTACAAGTATAAAAAAAAAATTCCAGTATCTATCCCATAGTTTGTAGACGCTATAACTTTTGTGAAAACCGATCAATACACGCTTATTGGGATTTTCTTTTACCAAAGACACGTAGAAGAATACATATTGGCCTAAATTTTTTTGAGAAATTTGACTTGTTTTCAAGTTTTTTCTTTTTATTGGATAGTTCATGTTCATTGAGAGAGTTTATTTTTTTTTTTTTTTTTTTTAAGTGAACTCGCCTCTATAACAACTTGGTTCTGGCGCTTTTATATCTCAATGAATAGGTTGTTTGTTTGTTTTTTTTGTGCAGCTTTTCATTTTACTTTAACATCTTTTAATTAAAGCCCAACTTCTGTCAAAAATAATGTCTTCCCATGCAGTGGGCTGTTCCCAAGCAGTCACCTGCTTGTTTTTCTCTCAGGGGTCTCCGGACTGCGGCCCGAGGGCCAGATGTGGCCCTTTGCTTGCTTTTATCTGGCCCATGGGACACAATTTCCCCAACTGACACAATGATGGAGCACCATCCCCCCCTCTACTGTGACACCATCAATGGTGAGCGATTCTTCTGATTGATATCACCAATAGGTTCTCGGCTCTTGATTGGATAGATTGATAGCAGCGCAGCCATTGGCTCCCGCTGCTGTCAATCAAACCCAATGATGCGGGCGCTTGGGGGGCGGGGCCGAGTGCTGCATTCGGCCTCTATGGACACGAATTCTGGACTCGGGAGCGTGCCCGCAAGGTAACCCCCCCCCCCCCCGGGAGATCGCTTCTCCTAGGGGGTTATCTGATTTCCGGAGGAGCCGCAAGAGCCGCCGAGGGACCCCAGAAGACGAGGTTCGGGGCCACTCTGTGCAAAACGAGCTGCACAGCGGAGGTAAGTATGATATGTTTGTTATTTAAAAAAAAACAAAAAAACAAACCTTTAGGCCCCTTTCACACTGGGGCGGTTTGCAGGCGTTATTGCGCTAAAAATACCGCCTGCAAACCGCCCCTAAACAGCCTCCGCTGTTAGTTCAGTGTGAAAGCCCGAGGGCTTTCACACTGAAGCGGTGCGCTGGCAGGACGGTAAAAAAAGTCCTGCGAGCCGCATCTTTGGAGCGGTGAAGGAGCGGTGTGTTCACCGCTCCTTCCCATTGAAATCAATGGGACAGCGCGGCTATACCGCGGTATAGCCGCGCTATACGAGCGGGTTTAACCCTTTTTCGGCCGCCAGCGGGGGTTAAAACTGCACCGCTAGCGGCCGAATACAGCCGCAAAAGCGACGGTAAAACAGCGCTAAAAATAGCGCTGTTTTACCGCCGACGCCCCCACCGCCCCAGTGTGAAAGGGGCCTAAGTGTCACTTTATTAATTGAAAACTCACCTGTCCCATGGTCCAGGGATGCGGGCGGGCGAATGAAGCCCCGCTCCTCTCCCCCCGCATTGTGACTGTGGGCGAGTCACACTGTGTGTTGTGATTGGCCGGCAATCTTCTGGGACCTGTGACATGTCCCAGAAGATTGCAGGGTGGGGGTGGGGTGAACTCCCTTCCGGCTCCGCGGAGCCCCGGGAGGAAGTGGGAGCTGGGTGCCCCTAAAAAAGAGGGTATCTGCCCCCCCCCCCCCCCCAAAATGACATTCCAAATGCGGCATGTCGGGGGGTCACCTACACTTAAAGCGGAAGTTCCATTTTTGGGTGGAACTCCGCTTTAAATCGCTGTTTACAGTACTCGGCGACAAGCTGTTCAGTAAGATGTGCGAAATTCATTGTGCAAACTTTTCTTTTCATCCAGTAAAACGTCAGAGACAAAAAAAGCTTCCTGGAACAGAATAAAAGCTTCATTTACTGAAGGAGAAGGTGGTAAACCGATGATATAATTGATATCACTGATTTGAATTTCTCGCTGGCCGTCACTGTGGAAAATAACAACCATTATGGAGCATGACGATCGTTACAGCCCTGTTAATGAGCATGGCTTCATACACTACACGCACTTTTTTGTTGGTGCGTGCGTCACTTTACATTCAGCTCAGTGAGAAGAGCCAATGTGAGGTCCATTAACACAAGGCTGCTGAACGCACACAGGAAACGGACATCGAAACCGCGCGGACGTCAATAGGAGAAGGTCGAGGACTTCAAAGTGCCTATGAAAGCCTCACACAATGCAGCCATTGTTCCAGCCGGGACAGGTAAGCCTTGTTTGCCACATAGCTTAAACCACTTAAAGGAGGCCCCTATAGCAGATAT
Organism: Aquarana catesbeiana; assembly: GCF_042186555.1. Taxonomy (NCBI): domain Eukaryota; kingdom Metazoa; phylum Chordata; class Amphibia; order Anura; family Ranidae; genus Aquarana; species Aquarana catesbeiana. Next base: position 681,422,739 of record NC_133327.1, on the reverse strand, counting down.
ACTGCTACATGGTGACGCCACATAGCTTAAACCACTTAAGGAGCCCCCTATAGCAGATATACTGCTACAGGGTGACGCCACATAGCTTAACCACTTAAGGAGCCCCCTATAGCAGATATACTGCTACAGGGTGACGCCACATAGTTTAACCACTTAAAGGAGGTCCCTATAGCAGATATACTGCTACATGGTGACGCCACATCGCTTAACCACTTAAGGAGCCCCCTATAGCAGATATACTGCTACAGGGCGACGCCACATAGTTTAACCACTTAAAGGAGGTCCCTATAGCAGATATACTGCTACATGGTGACGCCACATCGCTTAACCACTTAAGGAGCCCCCTATAGCAGATATACTGCTACAGGGCGACGCCACATAGCTTAACCACTTAAGGAGCCCCCATAGCAAATATACTGCTACACAGTGACCCTCCTGCCCAGAATCACATATATAAATGTGGTTCTGCACTTCCGCCGGGGGGGGCGCGTGCACCGTTGGCGGGCTGCTTCTGCTCCGATTACTCACAGCAGAAGCCGATCTGCGGGTGATGGGCACTGGATGTCTGCTGGCACCCGCTGATCGTCGGGCATGGAGACACAGAACGGAGCTTCTGCCTATGTAAACAAGACAGATCCCTGTTCTGACAAGGGGGGAGGTGATGGATTTTGTGTCCCTGCAAAGCACTTCCCTTAGTAAAAGCACCTCACATAGTACACAAAGACACTGGGCTAGGGACACAGTTAAACCTTTGATTGCCCCCCCCCCCCCCCCCTTGACGTTTAACCCCTTCCCAGTGAGTGTCATTAGTACAGTGACAGTACATATTTTTTAGCACTGATCTCTGTATTAGTGTCGCGGGTTCCCACACAGGTGTCAGTTAGTGTCCGTTTAACCGCCGCAATATCGCAGTCCTGCTATAAGTCGTTGATCGCCGCATTAATAAAAATTTAAAAAATCCAGTATCTATCCCATCGTTTGTAGACACTATAACTTTTGCGAAAATGAATCAATATACGCTTTTTGGGATTTTTTTTTTACCAAAAATATGTAGCAGAATACATATTGGCCTAAATTTATGAAGAAATAAGATTTTTTAAATTTTTTATTTGGATAAAAAAAAAATATTGAGGTCTTTATTTGTTTAAAGCGCAAAAAATAAATAACGCAGAGGTGATCAAATACCACCAAAAGAAAGCTCTATTTGTGGGGGACAATAAGACATACATTTTATTCTGGTACAGTGTTGCACGACCGCGCAATTGTCAGTTAACCACTTATCGACCAGCCGTCGCAGTTGTACTGAGGCAGAATGGCACAGCTGGGCGAAACGACGTTATGCAACGTCGCTTCGCCCTGTGGCCACTAGGGGCGCGTGCCCACGCAGCCGATGCGAGTGCCCGGTCGCGATCACCGCTGGGCTCCCGCGATCGCTTGGAGCAAACGGAGAGCTGGGATCTGTGTGTGTAAACAGTTTCCAGTTCTCTGAGGGGAGAGGTGACAGATCATCTGTTCATACAGAGTATGAACAGCGATCTATCTCTTCCCCTACACAGTTCCCTCCCCCCTTCAGTTAGAACACACACTAGGGAACACATTAACCCCTTGATCGCCCCCCTAGTGGTTAACCCCTTCACTGCCAGTGACATTTTTACAGTAATCAATGCATTTTTATAGCACTGATCGCTGTATAAATGCCAATGGTCCCAAAAATGTGTCATAAGTGTCCGATGTGTCCGCCATAATGTCACAGTCCCGATAAAAATCGCTGATCGCCGCCATTACTAGTAAAAAAAAAAATTAATAATAAAAATGCCATAAAACTATCCCCTATTTTGTAGATGCTTTAACTTTTGCGCAAACCAATCAATATACGCTTATTGCGATTTTTATTACCAATAATATGTAGAGGAATACATATCGGCCCAAACAGAGGAAAAAAATTGTTTATATATTTTTGGGGGATATTTATTATAGCAAAAAAGTAAAAAATATTGAGTTTTTTTTTTTTCAAAATTGTCGCTCTTTTTTTGTTTATAGCACAAAAAATAAAACTGCAGAGGTGATCAAATACCACCAAAAGAAAGTTCTATTTGTGGGGAAAAAAAGGACGTCAATTTTGTTCGGGAGCAACGTCGCACGACCGCGCAGTTGTCAGTTAAATCGCCGCAGTGCCGAATCGCAAAAAGTGCTCTGGTCAGGAAGGGGGTAAAATCTTCCGGGGCTGAAGCGGTTAAAGTAACGAGGTAACACAGTGCTGTATCGCAAAAGAATCCAAAAAAGACCTGGTCATGAAGGGGGGGGTAAATCTTCCGGGGGTCAAATGGTTAAAGCTGATCTTCATGTTTACTATCCCTCTTGTTTGGGTCAAGCTGGCCTAAATGAACTACTACAACTAATAGGTGCACTTTCGGGGTACACTGTATGAACTGTATGTAGTCTCAGCTATATACCAGTATACAGCGCTGTGTTCCGGCAGTAGGATTGGAACTTCTGGTCTCACTCCTGGAACAAAATAGACTCGGGCTATCCGCCACTCAGCCATTCACGGGAAGCTTCTGTATTCTATAAATTTGTACAAAGCTTCCTCTGATTGAATGAGGTGGAGAGGTGGGCAGATGATGTCACAATCTCCTTCTCAGCCAATCAGAGGAAGCTTTGTATTCATTCAGAGAACACAAAGCTTCCTGCGAATGGCTGAGCGGCGGTCAGCCCGACTCTATTTTGGTTGCGGGAGGGGGAACAGGAAGTCCCCATCCTACCTGCTGGAACACATCGCTGTACTACAAACATTTACTACAGCGTGCTGAGCAAACACACCTGTTGTTGGGCCAAGGTGGCCCAAACTAATTATTTTAAGGGACCTTAAACATAAAGATTAGCTATAAAGGGTCACTCTGGGGTTGATTTACTGAAGGCAAAAAGACTGAGCACTTTGCAAGAGCATTTGCTCCGGAAATTAGTAAATGAGGGGAAGCTCTGCTGATTTTCATTATCCGATCACCTGCAAGCAAAAATGCTTTTTTTTTTTGTTTCGTTTTTTATATCCTCGGATGTGATTGGGTATTCTTTGTAAAGTGAAGCTTCACCTCATTTACTAAGCTCTGGAGCAACTGAACTTGTAAAGTGCACAGTCTATTTAATTTTAGTAAATCAACCCCTCTGTCTCCCATACCGAGCTCATTTCTTTACGCTTTAAATGTAGACCTGTCACTAACCCTAAGGCAGGATACAGGTAGGGTTTGGGGTTTTGGGGGGGGGGGGGGGGCTGTTAGGTAGGCTATACAGGGCCCCACGTCATTTTTAAATGGCGGCCCTGAGAACAAGCCCTTAAAAGACCACGCTTTGCTGGCGTGTGTACTGGTGAAATCTATCGACAAAAACAGAATTTGTTGGGCTATTTTTATTTCAGCAGGAATGTGGTATTTTAAAGCATTGCAAATAGGCAAATTAGGGGAAAATGATGAGAAGTTTTTGAGTTGGCACCAGAAGAGGGAACCAGTTCTGGTGACAACTGTCTAAGAGGGGAAGTTCCCTTTACAGAGAATTCCTCTCACTTCCTGCTGTGTCTACAGGACAGGAAGTGGAAGGATATCTCTTCAATGAGACCCTTGGTTCCCAGCCTGCAGCCCTTTGGCAGTTTTTGTGTGGCGCTCGGGGCACCTTTTACTGCTTTTGGACCGTCCTTTTTTCTTATGCTGTTCATACCTTTTCTCGATTTGTGATTTTATAATGTACCTTGCTGAGAAGAAAATAAATTGTGTCACGGGCCAATTTTAAGTGAGGCTGTATGCATTACTAATGTTGAAGCAATGATTTTGTAAATGGATGGTAAAATCAGTGATCTCCAGGAGTCTCATGGTATGTGTCTTCAGTCTATGGCAGGGATATGCAATTAGCGGACCTCCAGCTGTTGCAGAACTACAAGTCCCATGAGGCATTGCAAGACTCTGACAGCCACAAGCAATAACACCCAGAGGCAGAGGCATGATGAGACTTGTAGTTTTGCAACAGCTGGAGGTCCGTTAATTGCATATCCCTGGTCTATGGCATGTCCCCAGGCTCCAACTGCTCACAAAGCATATCTGCAGTCTCTGGCCAACTTTTTCTACCATGTCTGCTGTCTCCGAAACATCTCCTGAAATAAGTCTATCTCTGATCGTCTCCTGTACCATGTCTACTGTCTCTGGCTATCTCTTGTATGTCTGCTGTCTCCGAACATCTCCTGAAGTATATCTACCTCCGATCGTCTCCTGGACCATGTGTGCAGTCTCTGACCCTCTCCTGTACCATGTCTGCAGTCTCTGATCCTCTCCTGTACCTGCAGTCTCTGACCCTCTTCTGTACCATGTCTGCAGTCTCTGACCCTCTCCTGTACCATGTCTGCAGTCTCTGACCCTCTCCTGTACCATGTCTGCAGTCTCTGATCCTCTCCTGTACCTGCAGTCTCTGACCCTCTTCTGTACCATGTCTGCAGTCTCTGACCCTCTCCTGTACCATGTGTGCAGTCTCTGAGCCTCTGCTGTACCACGTCTGCAGTCTCTGACCCTCTCCTGTACCATGTCTGCAGTCTCTGAGCCTCTGCTGTACCACGTCTGCAGTCTCTGACCCTCTCCTGTACCATGTGTGCAGTCTCTGAGCCTCTGCTGTACCACGTCTGCAGTCTCTGACCCTCTCCTGTACTATGTCTGCAGTCTCTGACCCTCTCCTGTACTATGTCTGCAGTCTCTGACCCTCTCCTGTACCATGTCCGCAGTCTCGAACCCTCTCCTGTACCATGTCTGCAGTCTCTGACCCTCTCCTGTAACATGTCCGCAGTCTCTGAGCCTCTCCTGTACCATGTCTGCAGTCTCTGACCCTCTCCTGTAACATGTCCGCAGTCTCTGAGCCTCTCCTGTACCATGTCTGCAGTCTCTGACCATCTCTTGTACCATGTCAGCAAGCTCTGACAACTCTCTGTAGCATTATAGTCACTGAATGTTATGTGTGGCCCCACTGGTGATCTCAGGGGCCACAATTGAAGCTCCCTATATCAAGTGAGTTGACCACCAGTGAATTAGACAGTTCCTCTGAGACGTTTAACCCTTCCCTATTCTATGCAAATGTTTAAAAAAAAAATCGGTTGGTTTCAGTTGTACTCTAAAGTGATGTTGAATGACTTGACGAAGGTCATCTTTCCCTCCATTCGGCCACTCTGAAAGAAGCAGCGCAGTCACATGATCTGGGCAACAATCCACTTACTGAAATGGTGCGATGGACTCCAAAGGTACTTCGAATTGGGACTGGTGTGTCTTCAAATTGTAGAAATATTTGCGATTGTGGCTCTTGCTAAAAGCCATCGTCCAGGGATCTGCGGATAGAGTAGAGGAGTGTTACTGCCCAGAGCTCGCAAGGCAACATCAGTCATCCTAATGAATGTACAAACTATTCTACAAATACATCTCTGCAGTATTACCTGTGTGTCATTTTACTCCTTTCTATGGCACTGATAGAGCAGTCTTTGTACCAGAAGAGCTTACACTCAAATGTCCCACCACAGTCACATGCTATTCTAACTAAAAAACCTAAAAATATAACCTGCGCTCCGACTAACACAGACAGCTGTACCAAATAAGTCTGAACACAGGATGCCGATAACAAAAAAGAAAAAAAGTGCGCTTGTCCCTTTAAGAATTCACATGTACATAAACATGAAACACTAGTGCCCAAAACTGCGCATCTAGTTCAGAAAAAAATGTGCAAACATATAGAAATTAAACCATATACCACTTAAACTCATGAGATTGTGAATCAATATATGATAGGGGTGCAACGGATCGTCATCGATCCGTGATCCGATCAGCGGAGGTTGATCCGTACAGGACACCCGCGATCCGGGGGTTCGGCCTAGCTCCGGAGCAGATGCCATCTTGGTACACCCGGCGGCCGTTTAGCACGTGATCGCTCCGTCAAATGACGGAGCGATCACTTGTAACAAACCGGCGTCATGTCATGACGCCGGTTCCTCTCTCCCCTCTGTGTACTGATCTGTACAGTGGAGGGGAGAGATCAGATGGCAGCAGTGCCAATACTCTGCAATGCCCTGCCAATACTCTGCAATGCTCTGCCAATACTCTGCAATGCTCTGCCAATACTCTGCAATGCCCTGCCAATACTCTGCAATGCTCTGCCAATACTCTGCAATGCTCTGCCAATACTCTGCAATGCCCTGCCAATACTCTGCAATGCCCTGCTGCAATGCCCTGACAATACTCTGCAATGCCCTGACAATACTCTGCAATGCCCTGACAATACTCTGCAATGCCCTGACAATACTCTGCAATGCCCTGACAATACTCTGCAATGCCCTGACAATACTCTGCAATGCCCTGACAATACTCTGCCATGCCCTGACAATACTCTGCCATACCCTGCCAATAGTCTGCCAATACTCTGCCAATATACCCGCCAATACCCTGCCAATACCCTGCAATACTCTGCCAATAGGGAGATTGTGGATATTACAGTGGGGGAGATTTTTTTTTTGTTGATCCGAAAATGATCCGAACCGTGACTCCTGATCCAAGGAACGATCCGAACCGTGAGTTTTTTGATCCGTTGCACCCCTAATATATGATCATCAATATTAATGACAACGTGAAAGAAGTTTTTTGAAATCTTTGCAAATTTTTTTGAAAATAAAGAAATAAAAGAAATAAAATAAAAAAGGAAAAAAAATCCCATGTACATAAGTATCACAGCCTTTGACATGACACTCAGAATTGAGCTGAGGTGCCTCCTGTTTCCACGTGATCATCATTGAGATGTTTCTACAACTTGATTGGAGTCCACCTGTGGTAAACTCAGTTGATTGGACATGATTTGGAAAGGCACACACCTGTCTATAGAAGGTCCCACAGTTATCAGTGCATGTCAGAGCACAAACCAAGCCATGAAGTCCAAGGAATTGTCTGTAGACCTCCGAGACAGGATTGTATGGAGGCACAGATCGGGGGAAGGGTACAGAAAAATGTCTGCAGCATTGAAGGTCCCAATGAGCACAGTGGCCTCCATCATCTGTAAATAGAAGTTTGAAGCCATCAGGACTCCTTCCTAAAACGGGCCTCCCGGCCAAACTGAGCGACTGGGGGGAGCAGGGTCTTAGGGAGGTGACCAAGAACCCAGTGGTCACTCTGACAGAGCTGCAGCATTTTTCTGTGGAGAGAGGAGAACCTTCCAGAAGAACAACCATCTCTGCAGCACTCCACCAATCAGGCCTGTATGGCAGAGTGGCCAGACGGAAGCCACTCCTCAGTAAAAGGCAGATGACAGCCCACCTGGTGTTTGCCAAAAGGCACCTGAAGGACTCTCAGACCATGAGAAACAAAATTCTCTGGTCTGATGAAACAAAGATTGAACTCTTTGGCCTGAATGGCAAGCGTCATGTCTGGAGGGAACCAGGCACCGCTCATCACCTCGTCAAAACCATCCCTACAGTGAAGCATGGTGGTGGCAGAATCATGCTGTGGGGATGTTTTTCAGTGACAGGAACTTGGAGACTAGTCAGGGTCGAGGGAAAGATGAATGCAGCAGTTGTACAGACACATACTTGATGAAAAACTGCTGCATAGCGCTCTGGACCTCAGACTGGGGTGAAGGTTCATCTTTCAACAAGACAACGACCCTAAGCACACAGCCAAGATAACAAAGGAGTGGCTACAGGCAACTCTCTAAATGTCCTTGAGTGGTCCAGCCAGAGCCCAGACTTGAACATGATCGAACATCTCTGGAGAGATCTGAAAATGGCTGTGCACAGACGCTCCCCGTCCAACCTGATGGAGCTTGAGAGGTCCTGCAAAGAAGAATGGGAGAAACTGCCCAAAAATAGGTGTGCCAAGCTTGTAGTATCATACTCAAAAAGACCTGAGGCTGTAATTGGTGCCAAAGGTGCTTCACCAAATTATTGAGCAAAGGCTGTGAATACTTATGTACATGGGATTTTTTTTTCCGTTTTTTATTTTTAATAAACTTGCAAAGATTTCAAACAAACTTCTTTCACGTTGTCATTATGGGAGATTGTTTGTAGAATTTTGAGGAAAATAATGAATTTAATCCATTTTGCAATAAGGCTATAACATAACAAAATGTGGAAAAAGTGAAGCGCTGTAAATACTTTCCAGATGCACTGTAGATAAAAGCTACTTGGTGTAACACAGGAGCACTTTTCGTACTATTTTCCCAGCACAAGGAGGGGGGTTGTAGGGTGCAGACAACATTGCAATAAATCAGTCCACAAACTCACCATTCACAGTCTTCACTATATACAGACCAGTCGGTACGAAGTGACGGTCGTCTCTGCTGGTGTAGGACAGACGTAACATCCCGCTGGTGCTCTTAATGAGCTTCATTTCTAGCCTAGAAACAATCACAGAAACGGAATAAGTGGCAAATCATGGCAGCCTTTATAATGGGTCGTCCTCCAGGGCGGCGCTACAAACAGGCCACCATATGCTAGGAATTCAACCAGCCATTGAACTTGAGATCAACAGCCACAAATGAGGCTGAAAATATTTCAAAAAAATGTTCTAAACCTGAGGGGAAAATAGATTCTAACCTTCTTAATATTGCTGACATTTCAGGGGATTTACCAAAATACATAATTTTCGGGTCTGCCCACCCATGTTATTTTTGAGACTGGTGTGTAATTTCCAAGTTGTATAGAGAATGTATTTTTGAACCTTTTCCTGACAGTCGTTCCCGCTTGCGCACTAGGGAACCTGCTGGGATAGCGCTGCCAGCACCAGAGATCCGATTCAAGAATTGGCTCGGGTGAGGACACCACTGGATGCCCGAACAGGTAAGTGCCCTAATAGTATAAGTCAGCAGCTACAGTATTTGTAGCTGCTGACTTTGAAAAAATGTTTTTTTGGGGGGGGGTGAAATCCTCTTCAATGTTCAATGCCAAGCCACTTCACATACTGTATGCGTTCATGGGGGAACGGCTTTCTGTAGTGAGAGCGCACTCACAGCACAGTGACTACGCTGTTATGGACAGCTCCCGATCATTGTTTACAATGGGGGTGAAGGCTTGAAGTTGAATTCCAAGAATTCAGCAAATCTGGAAAAAAATGCAGGCACACTATGAGTTAAAGTGATGATGGTAAAATCTTGTTTAAAATAAATAAAAATAAAATAACAAACATGTTATACTTACCTCCTTTGTGCAGTTGGTTTGCACAGAGCAGCCCAGATCCTCCTCTTCTCGGGTCCCTCTTCGCTGCTCCTGGCCCCTCCCTCCCGTCGAGTGCCCCCACAGCAAGCAGCTTTCTATGGGGGGCACCTGGGCCGAGTCACAGCTCCCTGTGTCCATGCAGACGCGGAGCCCCGTCCCCGCCCCTCTCTCCCCCGCCCCTCTCTCCCCTGATTGGCTAACTGACTTTGATTGACAGCCGCGGGAGCCAATGGCGCCGCTGCGGTGTCTCAGCCAATCAGGAGGAGAGTGACGGATGGCTAAGACACTCGTGGACATCGTTGGAGAGAGATGGGGCTCAGGTAAGCAATTAGGGGGTGCTAGGGAGGCTGCTACACACAGAAGGTTTTTTATCTTAATGCACAGAATGCAATAAAGTGAAAATTCTGCTCATTTGTCTCCTCTCCCCCTCCGGTGCCACAATTGGCACCTTTCGAGGGGGGGGGGGAGGGGGGACACGATACCTGTCTTTGACAGGTATCCTGTTCCCACTTCTGGGAGTCCGCGCCGCGGCCCATGACGTCACCCCGGGGCTCCCTCCTCCTCCCTGTTGCCGAGCCAGTAGGAGAGAGGAGCGGGGCCTCGCACTCGAACACTCCCGGGTTCCCTTACCCACAATGGTGGAGGCAGCACCCGACAGCTGATGGAAACATCAGCTACGGTGTCGACATCGCTGGACTCCAGGACAGGTAAGTGTCCTATTATTAAAAGCAGCAGCTGCAGTATGTGTAGCTGCTGGCTTTTATTTATTTATTTTTTTTTTTGTGCAGACCCACGCTTTAAGATAAAAAACCTTCTGCCTTTACAAATCCTTTAAGTCAATTAGGTGCATGTGACCTCCAGGACGTCTCTATATATTACTTATATGTAACAGGTTTATTGCACCCCCAGAGGAGAGAAGCACACACTGCAGCAATGCCCACCCCTCCCCTCTGTTGCCCATTCACAGACGCCTTTGCATTTTGTGAATGAGTTCACATAATATATAAAGGCTTCTGTGAATGGGCAAAAGGAGGGGAGGGGCGGGCATAGCAGTTCCAACAACTCTGCTCTTGAAGCAATGAAGAAGTATCTTCCTGGAGCACAATAAACCTGTCAAATGTGAATAATAGAGATAAATTAAGGAGGCGGCAGGCATCTCGTTTGACTCACTTCATGGTATGCCTGCAGTTTTTACAAAGTAGCTAAATTAATGGAGTTCAGATTTAAATTATAGGATTTATGCACCATTCCCGGAGGCTTGGACATGTAATGTGTAGTGTCAGCACTGAAGAATGGGGGCAATACAATTTTTAAATAAATAAGGTCTAGTCTGATTTTAGTTGCAGGCCTCAATGTCTAGTCACACTTACCTCAAAAATATCTTCTGTATCTCCTCTAACCTGTACACCTCCTTCACCCTGGAGAAGAGAGACAAACACTGTGACACAAATCACTTCAATATTCAAATACTTCAATATTAGATGCGCTGCAAGAGTTATTCTGTTGCCTTTCCTGACTTTTCCCTTCCTCCTCATTAACATGGTGAGGCACAGAATTAACCACTTCAGCTCCATGCCTTTTATTGACACCTGTCTACATGTAAAAAAAATCTGTATTTTTTGCTAAAAACAATTAGAACCTCCAAAATATGATATATTATTTTTTTAAAGCAGAGGCCCTAGACTGTAGGGCCTAGAGAATAAAATGGCTGGCGTTGCAAATTTTTGGGAGGGAAAATGCACATTTTTTCATTTTAATGCAAAAAAAAAACAAAAAAAACACAATACATAAGCCATAAGGCTTTTTTTGGTATGGGGAGTAAATAGATACCAAACATGTCATGCTTTAAAACTGTGCACGCCCGTGCAACTGCAACAAACAACGTAAATTTCACTATCCATAGGCGATGCTTTAAAAGCCTTTACAGGTTACCACTTTTGATTTACACAGGAGGTCTGGTGCTGGAATTACTGCCCGTGTTCTGACGTTCGCAGCGATACCTCACATGTGTGGGACGATCGTTGTTTGAATACACCGCTCCAAAGATGCGGCTGGCAGGAGTTTTTTTACTTCTCCTGCCAGCGCACCGCTTCAGTGTGAAAGCCCTCGGGCTTTCACACTGAACAAACAGCGGCAGCTGTTTTGGGTTTGCAGGCGCTATTTTTAGCGCAATAACGCCTGCAAACCGCCCCAGTGTGAAAGGGGTCTAAAGGTGACTATTCCGTTTAGGTGTGTCATTCTTCTCAGATGTGACACATTGAATTTCAGGTGTAACAATTATAACAGATGCTGAAAAAAAATGAAATTTTTTATTTATTTATTTTACACAAACGACTTCAAAAGGAACCCAACGCAGTTTTCAGAAGCGGAAATGAACTTGTCTCATACAGAAGCTCACTAACCGGATGGGGTTCATGTCCGGGCGGCTGGGCTTGGAAACGGCCTTCACAAACTTCTCCGCCAGCTGAATCCTAAGGAAGAAGAGCGGAAACACAAGAATGTTATTCTCTACTCATCTCTATCAGCTGTCGCAACATTCACAATGTAGAGTATCTGCTCTGCAGTTCATGGAAGACTCATCAGCAAATGGGAAGATTGTTTCACTCTTTTCCTGCAATAGGCGCTGTTGTAAGTAATCAAGACTCCGAAGGGGAATAACTTAAATTCACAAGGCCCTATTGCATGATTTTTTCATTGGGCTCCCAAGCAACCTCTCTCCCGGCGGTGTCAATTAGGACAACTGATCTTAAAGTGTCATTCAACCCACATCATGAAAAACTGTAGGTACATGCTGTGTTACATGCTGTTCATACTCACTTAGTCACTCTGGGATTTGTTTTCTGTATTCTGCAAAAAAAAACCTGGTTGATTCTGCTGTTCACTGTCCCTCCCTCCTTGTCTGTGTCCCCACTGCAGCCCGAGACTGTGTGGACCAACGGTTGCCAACTATGGCCCGTGGACCACTGATGGTCCACGAGAAGATGCATACCGCCCAATTGTTGTTTCCAGTGTTGATGAGGCACTATTCCTTCCACTGACACCAATGATGGGGCACTATTCCTCCCACTAACACCAATGATGGGGCACTATTCCTCTCACTGACACCAATGATGGGGCACTTTTCCCTCGACTGACACCAATGATGAGGGACACTTTTCCTCCCACTGACACCAATGATGGGGGGCATTATTCCTCCCACTGACACCAATGATGGGGCACTATACCTCCAACTGATACCAATGATGGGGCACTGTTCCTTCCACTGATACCAATGATGGGGTACTATTCCTCCCACTGACACCAATGATGGGGCACTATTCCTCCCACTGACACCAATGATGATGGGGCACTATTCCTCTCACTGACACCAATGATGGGGCACTTTTCCCCCGACTGACACCAATGATGAGGGACACTTTTCCTCCCACTGACACCAATGATGGGGGGCATTATTCCTCCCACTGACACCAATGATGGGGCACTATACCTCCAACTGATACCAATGATGGGGCACTATTCCTCCCACTGACGCCAATGATGGGGCATTGTTTGCTCCCACTGGCCACAGTCCGGCCTCCTCAAAGTCTGAAGGACAGTAAATTGGCCATTTGCTTAGAAAGTTTGGGGACCCCTGATCTACATTATAATACTATAATTTACAAGTGAATTTTTATCCACATATGAGAATAACACTGAAGAGCCCTTTTTTAAGCATTAGTGGTTTAACTGAGGCTTTGGTTCATGTATGTAACTCCATGTCAAGATAAGGACAAGCAGGTGATTTAATTAAACTTGAAGAAAAAAAAAACATGCTTCTTTCTTCTCTAGCAAAGCCATGTGTACACGAAAAGGTAATCACATGGCCTTGTTTACCACCTCTAACAAGGTAAGCACATGGCTTTGTTTACCAAACCCAACCAGGTGATAGCATGGCCTGGTGTACCAACCCCAACAAGGTTATCACATGGCTTTATTTACCAACCCATGGCAAGGAGATCACCTAGCCTTGTTTACCAACACTGGCAATGTGATTATCTGGCTTTATTTTCCAACACAGACAAGGTGAACACATGGCTTTGTTTCCCAACACTGGCAAGATGATCATATGGCTTTGTTTACCAAATGCTGACAAGATGGTCACATGGCTTTGTTTACCAATGCTGACAAGGTGATGACACGGCTAAGTGTATGGATGCTGATGTTCACATTGCTTTATTAGGCCACTGCCACTGGATTTCTTTTTAGGTCCACTGGATGTTAGCAACTATATTTAACAGTATTTCACAAACCATCAGAAGCCTTTTAAAAACGGAGAACTGGACCCATTTAGTTTTGCCTTCCCTATTACATTGGCCAAAACTGCAAATTTCACCATAACGTCTAGATTTTTGCCAAAACTTCAATGAACTTAAAATAATTTTCAATCGTCTTCCACCTGTTCATTTCTATTATTATTCAGACAGAAATATTTGTTGTTAAGGAAAGATTGTACTGGAAAAGCAGTAGATTCTTCATCGTCTATTGAAGAACACGGGAATTCAGCAACAAAAAACAAAAAAAAAAAGTCAAAAAGCAGTCCAAATGAGGGGTGGGCAACAGGCATTAATGGAGCTAAGATGGAACCTGGAAACGTTTGCATCAATGAAAAGAACCAAGGCCCAAACCTGAACCAGAAGAGGTGAAGTTCCCTACAGGGCAGGAGATCTGCTAACAACCCAGAAGAGATCAGGCCTGGCTCAGGCCAGGACAAACGTCACCACCAAGGGGAATGACTGGCCCAGAGGGTTACACCAGAAACAGCTGTGAGCCAAGAAGCAAATCAACAGGTGGGGTAACATATTTACCCAAATGTGGAGACCAGACCAACAAGAAAGGGAACATCAAATGGGAACATTAGACTGTAAAGGAAATGTGTAAGTTCTTTATATAATTGTATTCTATTTAGTATGTATTGCACACGGCCCTCACTGTGCACACGGCACTAATAATGTTTTCATTACAGGTTTGCATTCTTTTGAGTCCTGATTAGAATTAGCCTGACTATGTTACGCCCCTTGTTACCATAAAAGTAAAATTGTAATATTAATGTGATACCTACGTAATCATGTGTATAAAAACCTTCAATTGCGTCTTAACAACGCAGAACAGTTATTTGGAAAGATGCGGAGGGTATCTTTTGTGTCTGTTCCCTACTGCAGTAGTTATTATTAATTTGGAACCGCTTATTAATATGAGGATAGGAGTTGCCTATCTATAAATTTCCATGTCAAGTCCCAGCTGGTCTAAGAATAACAAGAGGCTGCCTAGGACAGCCATTCAATCCTCATAAGAGATAAATATCCAACATAATATCACTGGTGGCTAGGTAAAAAAATGTAGGCGTTGGGGACAACCCCAAAGCATACCAACATAGAAGTCAGACAAAGGTAGGCAGGAGTAGAAACAGACAACCACGCCAACCTGGTGATGTAACACCAGCAAACAGTAAGACAAAAAACCCAACTGTAAAGCACCTGGGAGTGTGATAGATACTACCCTGCAGTACCTGCCTACCTGCTTCAGCTCATGTGACTAAAAGCCATTTGACCTGCACCCCCTGGTAAGCGGCGGAGGGCACCTGAGTGCGGTGGGAGGGCCCCTCTCCCGCCGCCGATAAAAGTGATCTTTTCCGCCGCAGGGACCACTCTTATCAGAAAGTGGACAACCGGCCGAAGAAGAGGATACCGGGGTTATGGTAGCTAGCTGCTGCCATAACGATATTCCTCTTCAAACTTAGGACGTATATCGGCGTGCAGCGATCCACAAATGGTTAAAGACTGTGTCCAGGGAAGATCAGTATCTGAACCCAGAGAAGGTGCAGGGTGATGCAAAAAAAAAAAAAAGCATGCTGCTGCTACTACTAAACGTCTTAGGCCTGGTTCACACCTATGCGCTTTTTGCAAAAACGCACTACAGTTCATTTAACATGGTTTCCTATTGGACACGTTCACATCTATGCTTTTTTCAGCCGCTGCGTATTTGGAAAGGATTTATTTCAAACGCAAACTGTGCTTTTTTTTTTTTTTTTTTGGTTCAATAGACTTCAATAAAGAAGCTGCAGAAAAGCATGTCGTGCGTTTTTGCAGCAATTTGCTTTTTTTTTTTAATCTGCCCAACAACAAATTGGCCAAAAAAAAAAGCATAAGTAATGCAAAACGCAAATCGCAAATCGCAGCAAAAGCGCAAAACGCACAGCAAAAAGCAGTGTAGAAACATATCAAAAGCAAACTGCATGGGTGTGAACCGAGCCTTTACACTGGCCACACACGTAACGATTTTCAGACGAGAATATTCATATGAAAAATCTTTGTACATTCGCTGAATAAAAAAGAATGTCGTTTGAAAATTTCTCTTGCTTTTAACATTCAGTTTTAAAATGAATGTAATTTCTGAACAAAAATCGCATACACTGTCTAAAAAATTCCTTTTGACCAAAAAGTTTTTCTATTCTGCTCCTTCGAATTTTCCCGTCACTGTGCCGAAAAGAACGTCGATTTGACCCCACTAACAATTCAAAAAAATCAAATGAACTTTCTTAACCACTTGACCACTGGGCACTTAAACCCCCTTCCTAACCAGACCAATTTTCAGCTTTCAGTGCTCTCACACTTTGAATGACAATTACTCAGTCATGCAACACTGTACCCATATGAATTTTTTGTCCTTTTCTTCACACAAATAGAGATTTCTTTTGGTGGTATTTAATCACCGTTGGGTTTTTTTTTATCTTTTGAGCTATAAATAAAAAAAAAACGGAAAATTCAATTAAAAAAAAAAATTCTTTGTTTCTGTTAGAATTTATTGCAGAGTATTGGCAGAGTTTTGTAGAGTATTGGCAGAGTTTTGTAGAATATTGGCAGAGTATTGCACAGTGTAGCAGAGTATTGCACAGTGTAGCAGAGTATTGCACAGTGTAGCAGAGTATTGCACAGTGTAGCAGAGTATTGCACAGTGTAGCAGAGTATTGCACAGTGTAGCAGAGTATTGCACAGTGTAGCAGAGTATTGCACAGTGTAGCAGAGTATTGCACAATGTTGCAGAGTATTGACACTGAGTAGCGCTGTGGGCACTAAACATCAAGCCCACAGTGCTGCTGCAATCTCTCCCCCTCTCCGTACCGATCGGTACAGAGAGGGGAGGGAGGAACCAGCGTCATGACGTGGCACCGGTTTGTTTACAAGTGATCGCTCCGTCATTTGACGGAACGATGACGTGGTAAACGGCCGCGATCGGCGGCTATTTACCGTGATCACGGATGTTCCCGGGTGCGCGCCCGGGAGCAACATTCTGGAATGACGTCCCACGGATGTGCACCAAGAATAAGCCGACCGCGCTGTAGCCATCTTTCGGCGCACCCGGGAACATCACGGTAAATGGCCACTGATAGCAGCCGTTTACCACTTGATCGCTCACGGAGCATCACTTGTAAACAAACCAGCGTCATGTCATGACGCCGGTTCCTCCCTCCCCTCTCTGTACCAGTCGGTACAGTGTGAGAGGAGAGAGGGAGAGATCGTTTGCAGCGCTGTGTACACTACAGATCCAGCCCACAGCGCTGCTCAGTGCCCATACTCTGCCAGTACTATGCCAATACTTTAATAATTGTAGCCCTGGACCTACTCTGTAACTCAAAACATGCAACCTGTAGAATTTTTTAAACGTCACCTATGGAGATTTTTAAGGGTAAAAGTTTGTCGCCATTCCACGAGCGGGAGCAATTTTGAAGCATGACATGTTGGGTATCACTTTACTCGGTGTAACATTGTCTTTCATAATATAAAAAAAATTGGGCTAACTTTACTGTTGTCCAATTTGTTAATTCAAAAAAGTGTATTTTTTCCAAAAAAAGTGCGCTGGTAAGACCGCTGCGCAAATACGGTGTGACAAAGTATTGAAACGACCGCCATTTTACTCTCTAGGGTGTTAGAATATATATATATATATATATATATATATATATATATATATATATATATATATATAATGTTTGGGGGTTCTAAGTAATTTTCTAGCAAAAAAAAAAAGCTGTTTTTAACTTGTAAACACCAAATCTCAGAAAGAGGCTCGGCCCTTAAGTGGTTAAGGTTATTATCCGATTAATCAAAACAATAAAATCAGCCAACTAATTGATTATGAAAATAATCGTTAGTTGCAGCCCTACATTGGATGCTCAGTCTCCTGCTGATTTTTAACCCACGACCATCTCTGTCTAAAAAAAAAAAAAAAAAAAACCCTGAAGAAGACTCTACGAGTTAAAACGCGCATGGGGTAACCATTGGCCTCAGCGCCCTGATGACAGATGTAGATTTATATATGATAGGTTCTTTGCACACATTTAATGTGCTGTTTTTTTACTTGTTTTTTGATGTCTTTTAAACCTATGTCTCAATAAAATTTGTATATTATTTATATATATATTGCCATGGTTACTAGTGCCTAAAAAGTCCCTTCTGTAGTATTTTCCTCCATAGAGCAAAAACCTTAGCCAAGAAGCAGAGCTAAGAAAAAAAAAAAAAAAAAAGGCTAGGAGCCTTTGTATCCTAGAAAAAAACGGAGGTATGCTGGGAAGAGGAGGATTTATATCGGAGGCTGGCTTACAACTTTTCTTTTTGCCAGTGTCCAAACTTCTTGAAGGTGGTAGCATAACCCAATTGCTTTTTAATTCCTGTGACCCTCAATGGACAATGGAGGAAAAAAGTAACATCACCTAAAAAAGACAGACCTACTGTATGTCTGTGTCAGGGCTGGGCTCAGCCTTTCCTTCTCTGAGCTGGCCGCTCAGCTATCGGCTAATTGTCAGCTCTTATCTCTCCACAGTTACTCAGCTGTTGATGATATCCTGCTCGTCAGTCCTGCCTACTTAAGCCGTCCAGTCCAGAGGATCTCTGCCTTCGCCTTGGTCCACATCACAGAGACGCTCTCCTGCAGTCCTGTTAAAAGACTTGCTCGGCTGACATCCCTTCTGGCTCCAGATCCTGCTTGCTGTTTTACTACGCTCATCTCCGGCTCCCTGACGTTTTGGCTTGTCTGACTATCCATTCCAGTCCCTGAACTCTGGCTATGTTTTTGACTACGTTTGTTCTATTTACTTTTATTATTAAACAAGTGTGATTTAACTGTTTTTCTGCCTCGGTCTGATTTCATGCTTTCTGACAGTCTGCCTTTTTACAACTAGAAGACGAAGGAAATTCCTGTTTCACTGATTCAGAACTTGCCTCTGGTTGAAATGCTGAGGACGGATGTCCATGCCGTTGAGAAACAGAGCATCGAGGATATGAATGGCACTGATCTTCCTCTGAGCCTTCCCCTGTAAATACAGCACAAGACGTCCATTACACCCGACTGCAGCCATCCAGAAAGTAAAGTCACCACCATCGCCCACCAGTACCCACCTCCCCCTTCAGCTCATGAACAATTTCTACAGACAGAAGGGTGTCTCGTGGAAGTTCGGTTTTCAGATCTAATTTAGTCCACCGGTCAGCGGGCCGCCCACCCCAGGTGTATATCTGGGATCTCTGCAGAGAGATAAAAAAACCATACATAAATCAGATTATTATTATTATTATTCAGGATTTATATAGCACCAATAGTTTACGCAGCGCTTTACAATATAAAAGGGAGACAATACAGTTATAATACAATACATTAGGATTAAGAGGGCCCTGCTCAGAAGAGCTTACAATCTAATAACTTCAAGATCTTACACTCCTCACCAAATACTTCAGAGCACCCTCTGAGAGTCCGTCACTCACCCCTAAACCTAAGAGGAACTTGTGCTCACTTCCGGACACCATACACCGATAATCCATCACATGACTAATCTTCTCCAGCGTCTTCGATGTGAGGGGAGTCGGCTTGAAGTTATAAACTTCAATGTCCCGGCTCTAAAGAGAAAAAAACAAAAAAAAAACACTAGAGATGGGTAACGTTCAATGATTTAATGCCTCTAGGACTCGGGAGAACTAGGTAAAGAGCTTAAGCCAATTCAAGATTCAAGACTTATTTAACCACTTGCCTACCGGGGAACCATTTTTTTTGCACGTTAAAATCTGCATAGTGTAATTAGATATCAAGCAACTCCTTCTATTATATTTTTTATTGAACTCACACGCATGCTCCTGAAGAGTGGATCGATCCACGAAATGCATAGAGCGATTCTATGCCGTGTCCCTATGATTCAATTGATATCAGTCAGTATGTATCATTTTTGATATTAAAGCAGAGTTCCACCCCAAAAATGGAACTGCTGCTTTTCAGAATCCTCCCCCCCCCTCCGGTGTCACATTTGGCACCTTTCAGGGGGAGGGGTGAGCAGATACCTGTCTAATCCAGGTATTTGCTCCCACTTCTGGGCATAGATAGCCGCAGTATCCACGGATATCTATGCCATATTCGGCGCCCCCTCCCCCCCCCCCCCCCCCGCTGTCTTCTGGGAGACACACAGGTCCCAGAAGACAGCAGGGACGAGTGGGATTGCGCATGCGCAGTAGGGAACCAGGCTTCATTTCCTGATTCCCTTACCGAAGATGGCGGCGCCTCCACCCGAGAGCCGAGGGACAGATCGGCTTCGGGTGCCGACATCGCAGGCGTCCTGGACAGGTAAGTGTCCATATTTTAAAAGTCAGCAGCTGCAGTATTTGTAGCTGCTGACTTTAAAAAAAAATAAAAAATTGGCGGAACTCCGCTTTAATCGTTTATAATCATGTGGCAACCCGTTTATATTGTATGAATAGATATACATTTTTATGAACAGTACCAGTTATTATAATTGCATTGGATATACACTTACTTATCATTATCC
Organism: Aquarana catesbeiana; assembly: GCF_042186555.1. Taxonomy (NCBI): domain Eukaryota; kingdom Metazoa; phylum Chordata; class Amphibia; order Anura; family Ranidae; genus Aquarana; species Aquarana catesbeiana. Next base: position 681,402,688 of record NC_133327.1, on the reverse strand, counting down.
GTTTGTATGTTAATTTATATAATAAACTGAATTCTTTATACCTACGTGCTTCATTCAAAGGCCCTATCCCCTTTCCCCTCTTTTTTGACATATAGATAGGGATGGAGGCAATTGACCTGATCAGATCACCGCCTCATATAAAGTCCCAACTGTTCTCCTTTTTTTAATAGATATCAAAACATGTCAAGCCCTAAAATTGTGACGACATGCTTTTAAAAGCTTTTTAAAATTCTTTTATTTATTTTTTAACCACTTGCCGACCAGCTCCTGTACATATACGGCAGCAGGATGGCTCTCCTGTGCAAATCGCCGTATATATGTACGGCGGCTCCTTTAAAAATCATAGCAGGCCCGATGCGCTTGGGCCGGCTCGCACAATCGCGGGGCACGAGAGCCAGAACAGGGATTTATGTATGTAAACACACGAATCCTCGTTCTGACAGGGGAGTAGAGACAGATCTGCAGTAATTGCGAACAGCGATAGGTCTCCTCCCCCAGTTAGAAACACTAACTAGGGAACACACTTAACCCCTTGATCGCCCCCTAGTGTTAACCCCTTTACCTGTCAGTGACATTTACACAGTTATCAGTGCATTTTTATAGCACTGATCGCTGTATAAATGTCAATGGTCCCAAAAATGTGTCAAAAGTGTCCGATGTGTTCGCCGCAATGTCGCAGTCCCGCTAAAAATCACAGATCACAGCCATTACTAGTTAAAAAAAAAATAATAATAAAAATGCCATAAATATATCCCCTATTTTGTAGACGCGATAACTTTTGCACAAACCAATATATGGCTATTGCGATTTTTTTTACCAAAAAATATGTAGAATATATATCGGCCCTAAACTGATGAAGAAATTTGTTTTTGAAAAACATTTTGGGGATATTTATTATAGCAAAAAGTAAAAAATATTGTTTTTTTTTTCCAAAATTGTCCAAAAAAAAACAACAAAAAAAAAACGCAGAGATGAGCAAATACCACCAAAAGTAAGCTCTATTTGTGGGAAAAAAAGGACGTCAATTCTGTTTGGTTACAGCGTCGCACGACTGCGCAATTGTCAGTTAAAGCAACGCAGTGCTGTATCGCAAAAAATGGCCTGGTCATTAAAGTGGTTGTATACCCTAATTTGTAATTTTTACCTACAGGTAAAATTAATATCTCCTGAACCTGTACGGTTTAGGAGATATTCCCTTTGCATGCAGCCACTGACGTCAGCGGAGCATGCGCTCTGAATGCCCAGCTGAAGGTCCGGACCTTGCCGGGAAGAAGAATCCCGCGCGCATGCGCGTGACGTCATCGCAGGTCCTGCCACTCACAGCGCCGGAGCCGCGAACCCGGGAGAAACACCGAGGGCAAGATATCAGCTCCCTCGGCGTGGACCGGCCTGTGATACGGGGGCTTCGATCGAAGGTAGGTATTTCATAATGCGCTGGTATGCGGTGCATACTAGCTCATTATGCCTTTGCCTTGCAGGGTTCTTTTTTTTTTTTTTTTTATACAACCGCTTTAAGGGGCAAATCCTTCCAGGGCTGAAGTGGTTAAATACATTTTTTTAATTATCTTAAAAAGAAAAGACCCCCCGCCCCCAGTGTCTCCCTTGCCCTCCAGGGCTTGAATAGCTGCATCCTTGGCTGCACTAGCCGAGGAATACACTACCAGGCAAAAGTTTTAGAACACCCCCATTTTTCCAGTTCTTATTGGAATTTAGTTTAATCACTTGCCAATCACTTCTGACACTTCTAATATACGTAAAAATCTGCATTACTTTGCAAAAAAAAAAAAAAAAAACTTAGAACCCCCAAACATTATATATAGATTTTTTTTTTTAGCAGAGGCCCTATAGAATAAAATGATGGTTATTGTAATTTTTTATGTCACACGGTATTTGCGCAGCGGTTTTGCAAACTATAAAAAAAAAATACACTTTAATGAATTTTACCTACATGTAAAGCTTAAAATAAAACTTAGCTGTAGATAATGGGACCATTAAAAAAATGGAGGCAACCTTGGACTTTCATGGTACGGTATAGACTTACACTGCTGAAGCAGCTTTTATAAAAATAAAAATTTATTGAAAAAATGAATTCTTAAAAATATACCCACAGGGGCAGACCTATAACATACAAAAAGTACAGAGTATCCCATAACCAGCGGCACTCTTGAAATAATCAAATTCCTCTATTAAGAACTGGAAAGGGCACAGATGTATCAACCCATTAAGGGAAATTGAATATTCATCTTTATCCAGTTGTAGACTCTACATGTTTTGCGGCGAACGGCTTCTTCAGGAGTATTATTTTCCAGTTTTTCTTAACCTAAACTGTTTTTGTCACCTCTGGCAGTTTACTGCTTATCTTTGTACCATTTCGGGTTATCCGCTGGACTTGCACTGTTAACATTTCAATAATAACAGGAAAAATGGGGGTATTGGAAAACGTTTGACCACTAGTGTATGACATCTGTGACCCTGGAAGTGATGTATTACATGTTGCTTCCAGGGTCATTAGTCGCAGAGGAATCGGAGAAAGGATGTTGCCTAAGTTCCAACTGCTCTCACTGTACAAGCAGTTTCCATCAGTCCAGGGCTCCCTGAAGGAACGGAAGAGCCTGGGAACCACCACGAGTGCTACCAGTGGGGGGAGGGGGGAGCCAAACTCTAAGAGCCCCATAAAGGTGATCGGGCGGATCTAGGGACACCAAGGTCAATTTTATTAGAAAGCTCTTTGCCAGCTGTTAATGCCAGTATCCAGCGGGGGCTGGATTTTTTTTTTTTTTCAGGGGGTCGGCAAACAACCACCCCCCCTGGTTAGCCGGTGGCAAGACACCCACCCCCCTTCAACCACACAGCCCACCCTCCGTTCCCGCTTGGTCAGGTCACCCGCACACCCCCCCTTCACTCGGTTGGGTAACCCCCAACCCCGCTCGGTGGCGTCACCTAACCCTCCCCCCCAAAACTCCCCCCCCCCCCGTGGGTCTCGTGGTCAGTCAGTCATCCAGCCCCGCACTTACCCCATCTAGGTTCCGGGCGGGCAGCGCTCCTACGGGCGATGGGCGGCTCCCCCTCCTCTGTATCACAGTCCAATAGGATCGCCTGTCCTTTAAGCCAATCAGGTGACGGTTTTAGACCCGCTTCCTAATTGGCTGGGAGGAGGATCAATGTGAGAATAGCAAATCTACATTCGCTATTGTCACACCCTTTTTGAAGCCTATTAGAGCCTCTAGCTCTAATCACATGCTTCAAAAAAAAACATCTCACCCATTGGAATCCATGCTGCGTCCAGCTCCCTGCATGTAGATTAGGTAACTGGACGCATGGATGGGGGGGGGCCGCCACTGCCAGTATCCAGCTCATATCTGCAGCAACAGCAAGCTTGATTTAACCCCTGGTCTACTGATGTTGTTTCTAAAACGCACGTTGGTAAACAAGGGGTTAGCCAGCAGAGCTAAAGCCCCGTACACATGATGATATCCCCTTTGGACGAAACATGTCAGGCTGGCTGATGCAAGCACGCTGAGAACCACGGATTTTATACATATCATGATGACCTTTTTTACCACATAATTGTAAGTGAACTACAAATAAATGTGTGTCTTTTTACTTTATGGGCTTCACTATATTTTGCCGCCTTGCTTTCTATGACTCGGGTAAATGCTGAAATACTGAGGTTCGATATTCCACAACTCCTGCCCTGACTTTGGAAACTATTTGAAAGGTGGCTATCTCCTGTTAGATGATTGATTCTTTAGAGGATTTGTTTTTATTGGAGAGTGACATCTATATTGCCCGTGATTAGTGATTTGATGCTCATCTTAAATCATTATCTGGTAAGCAGATTTGACACACCTGGGTGTTGAGAGCTCTTTTCCTTATACACTGGATGTGGTGAAAGGCTCTTCATACTGTCTACATCTTCAATGAATGAATTTTTTCTGTTTGAATAAGCGCTGCATTTTGGACTAGAATTTATTTTGTTTGGTGATCAACGAACTGTGCTGGCTGCTATTCCACATTTTATATGTTTTACTGGTTTTAGTGCCGATACCCACCCACTCCCCGCACACACGGGCCTGATGTCGGGAGACAATGGGAGGTTCAAAATAAAACCGGCCGACGTTCTGCCGGTGTGTATGTCGGTCAGTCGGCTGGAAAACAAGGAGCCGACCGACTCCCGATCAGTGTTCTCAGCCAATGGCGGGGGGGCTGCCCCCCCCTTTCAGAACACAACAGCTCAGCGGGGGGGGAGATCTCTGAACTAACCTCGCATGTTTAGTAGAGCGGCTCCGACCAGAGCTGTCAAAACGTAATGTGTACCCGGCTTAAGAGGGGCTATTATTGCAGAGAATGGACAACCCTATCTGCTCGTAGCCAGCATTTTACATTTCATTCATAAAACGTGGCCTGTGGCGTGGAGCCTGTGGTGTCCTACAGAGATCTATCTGATTAACCAGAGACAGGTCACAAGACACCCCTGTGCACAAGATTACTGAAAGCTAAGACGACTCTACAGTCAGGTATCTCAGACTAGTAGGATAATTAAAATGTAATATTATCTAAAAAAAAAAAAAAAATTTTTCAAGCTTTGTTTTTAAATCACATGTGCTTGGGTTCAGCGTTAAAGGCTTAGCCCAATTAAAAATGACATTTCATCTCATAGAGAATGCAACAGGAGTGAGAATATGTGCTGACCCTGCAGTTCTCAGTGCACAATGTAGTGGATCCTCCCACCCCGCAGAACATGCCGCTGATTTTACAGACAAACCTGAATGAGCTGAAAGAACTTGTTTTTTGCGTCAATGTTGGTTGGAGCCACACGAGCCTGGTCAGGAATCTAGAACAGACAAAAATCACATGTTGTAGAGGCAGGGCGCTCAGGTAAAGAGACAGGGCAGGGCACTCGTGTTAAGAGACAGGGCCCTGAGGTTAAGAGGCAGGGCGCTCAGGTTAAGAGACAGGGCCCTGAGGTTAAGAGGCAGGGCGCTCGAGTTAAGAGGCAGGGTCGCTCGAGTTAAGAGGCAGGGTCGCTCGAGTTAAGAGGCAGGGTCGCTCGAGTTAAGAGGCAGGGTCGCTCGAGCTAAGAGGCAGGGTCGCTCGAGTTAAGAGGCAGGGTCGCTCGAGTTAAGAGGCAGGGTCACTCGAGTTAAGAGGGAGGGTCACTCGAGTTAAGAGGGAGGGCGCTCAGGTTAAGAGGCAGGGCGCTCGGGGTAAACGGCAGGGCGTCCAGGACCAGAAGCAGGTTGCTCGGGTTAAGAGGCAGGGCGCTCGAGTTAAGAGGCAGGGCACTCGGGATAAAAGGCAGGGCACTCGGGATAAAAGGCAGGGCACTCGGGATAAAAGGCAGGGCACTCGGGATAAAAGGCAGGGCACTCGGGATAAAAGGCAGGGCGCTCGGGATAAAAGGCAGGGCACTCGGGATAAAAGGCAGGGCACTCGGGATAAAAGGCAGGGCGCTCGGGATAAAAGGCAGGGCGCTCGGGATAAGAGGCAGGGCGCTCGGGATGAGAGGCAGGGCGCTCAGGTTAAGAGGCAGGGCGCTCAGGTTAAGAGGCAGGGCGCTCAGGTTAAGAGGCAGGGCGCTCAGGATACAAAGCAAGGCGCTCGGGTTAAGAGGCAGGGCGCTCAGGATACAAGGCAAGACGCTCGGGTTAAGAGGCAGCGTGCTCAGGTTAAGAGGCAGGACCCTCAACTTATGAGTCAGGGTTGTAGGGTTAAAAGACAGGTCCCTCATGTAAGATAGGACCCTCAAGTTAAAAATTTCCAAGACAATACCAGACTGTCTATATTTTACACAACATTAAAATATACATCCCACTCACCCCCCAGAGCTTCAGGCACTCTTTCCGGATGTCTGCCTGGCGGGGCTCATTCAGCGACCTGGAAAAAAAACATCTCAAAAGGTTCACTGCTGCACAGATATCTTTAAAAAAAAAAAACAAACACTTATGGGACCGCCGGCTCCAATCACCTGATACATGTGCATAGCTTCTAACTTGATTGGTGCAGCTGTGCATGGTAGCCAATCAGCTTGTTACTTTAGCTTGTTTATTTAAGCTTTGACAAATAAACCTGGAAGCTGATTGGTTTCTATGCAGAGCTGCACCAGGTTTTGCACTCTCCGATTTTAGTAAATCAACCCCTAAGTGTCACTGTGTACAGTGGATATAAAAAGTCCACATACCCCTGGTAAAATGTCAGGTTTCTGTGATGCAAAAAAAATGAGACAAAAATTTTCAGAACTTTTTCCACCTTTAATGTGACCTATAAACTGTACAACTCAATTAAAAAACAGACTGAATTTTTTTTTGGGGGGGGGGGGGGGTTAAAAATAATTTTTAAAAAATAATGTGGTTGCAGAAGTATGCACACCCTCTTATAACTGGGGATGTAGCTATGTTAAATAAAGTTCAGCTGTTCTAATAGGTCTTTCCTGACATTTTCTTAGTCACATCCTACAGCAAAAGCCCTGGTCTGCAGAGAGCTTCCAAAGCATCAGAGGGGTCTCATTGTTAAAAGGTATCAGTCAGGAGAACGGTACAAAAGAATTTCCAAGGCATTAGATATAACATGGAACACAGTGAAGAGTCATCATCAAGTGGAGAAAATCTGGCACAACAGTTACATTACCAAGAACTGGACGTCCCTCCAAAATTGATGAAAAGACGAGAAGAAAACTGGTCAGGGAGGCTGCCAAGAGGTCTACAGTAACATTTAGGGGGCTGCAGGAATATCTGGCAAGTATTGGCTGTGTGGTGACAACAATCTCCCATATTCTTCATATGTCTGGGCTATGGGGTAGAGCGGCAAGACAGTAGCCTTTTCTTACGAATAAAAACATCCAAATCCACCTAAACTTTGCGAAAAAAGATCTGAAGACTCCCAAAATCATGTGGGAAAATGTGTTCTGGTCTGATGAAACCAAGGTTGAACTTTTTGGCCATATTTCCAAAAGATATGTTTGGTGCAAAAACAACACTGCACATCACCAAAAGAACACCATACCCACCGTGAAGCATGGTGGTGGCAGCATCATGCTTTGGGGACGTTTTTTTGCAGAAAACTGAAGATGAAGAGGAACTTCATCTTTCAGCATGACAACGACCCAAAGCATACATCCAAATCAACAAAGGAATGGCTTCACCAGAAGAAGATTAAAGTTTTGGAATGGCCCAGCCAGAGCCCAGACTTGAATCCCATTGAAAATCTGTGGGGTGATCTGAAGAGGGCTGTGCACAAGATATGCCCTCGCAATCTGGCAGATTTGGAGTGTTTTTGCAAAGAAGAGTCAACATGTGCCATGCTGATAGACTCATACACAAAAAGACTGAGTGCTGTAATAAAATCAAAAAGGTGCTTCAGCAAAGTACTAGACCCCTTTCACACTGGAGGCGTTTTTCAGGCGCTAAAGGGCTAAAAATAGCACCTGTAAAGCGCCTGAAAAACACCTCCCCTGCAGCCCCAGTGTGAAAGCCCGAGTGCTTTCACAACTGGGCGCTGCGCTGGCAGGACGTTAAAAAAGTCCTGCAAGCAGCATCTTTAGGGTGGTGAGGGAGCAGTGTATACACCACTCCTAAAGTGCCCCTGCCCATTGAAATGAATGGGCATCATAGCCGAAGCGCCTGCAAAGCGCTTGGGCAGCGGCGCTTTTAGGGAACATTTAACCCTTTCTTCGGCCGCTAGCGGGGGTTAAAGGCGCCCGACTACTGGCCAAATAGCGCCGCTAAAACACGCTCAGTGTGAAAAGGCTCTTAGTGTAAGGGTGTGCACACTTATGCAACCAGATTATTTTTTATTTTTACTTCCCTCCACCTAAAAGATTTCAGTTCGTTGTACAGTTTATAGGTCACATAAAAAGTTCTGAAATGATTTATCTTTGTCTCATCACAGAGGCCTGACATTTTACCAGGGGTGTGTAGACTTTTTATATCCACTGAAAGTAATCTTATATTGTACTTTACTGTACACTGTTTTCCGTTTTTGTGCAACAGCTTTTCAATAAAGAAGTTTTAGGCTGCATTTACATTTTGAGCACTTTTTCTGACTTTTTTCAAGTGTTTGAATGGGCATTTTTGAGCTTTAGCGTTTTTTTTTAATTAGCCAATAGAGAAAAATATAATCGGTTCTCATCATTTATTGCTATGTCTTTCAGCTTTTTTATCTGCTTATTTATTATTTTACTGATTTTTTTACTTGTTTCTTTTTTTTTTTAAGTTGGGGGTTAATATTAGGGTTAGGGTTTAGGATTCAGGGTTAAAATTTAGTGTTAGGGCTAAATATTAGGGCTAGGGTATAATATTGGGGTTAGGGTTTAGGATTAGGGGTTAATATTAGGGTTAAGGGTTGGGGTTAGGGTTTTTTTTTTAATTTAATTTTATTTATTATTTATGTATATATTTTATTATTTATTTATTTATTTTCATTTAACTATTGTATGTGAGCAGAAAAACGCTCAAAAAACCCACTAGAACACTCAAAAAACCCTCAAATAAATGCTTCAAAAAATGCACCAATCTGCCTGATTCGAGCTACAAAACAAAAAACTCCAGAACTTTTTTTGAGCGTCAGGTAACTTGTAGGCTGCATTCACACCTGAACGTCGTGTTTTCAATCATTTTTTCAGCATTTTTTTTTTTTTCAAGCATTTGTGCACAGCATTTTGACTTTTTCAACCACTTATGTATTATTTGATTATTTACTTTTATTATTACTTTTATTTACTTTTTTTTTTTTTAAGGGGTTAGGGGATAAGGTCAGGGTTTAATTTATGTATTACTATTTATTTACGTATTTATTTTTAGGTTAGGGGTTAATATTAGTGTTTGAGGGATAGGGTTTAATATTAGGGGTTAATATTAGGGTTAAATATTAGGGGTTAATATTTGTGTTAGGGGATAGGGTTTAATATTAGGGGTTAATATTAGTGTTAAAGGGGTTGTAAAGGCAGAAGGTTTTTTTTTTTATCCTAATGCATTCTATGCATTAAGATAAAAAGCCTTCTGTGTGCAGCAGCTCCCTCAGTCCCCCCAACACTTACCTGAGCCCCATCTCTATCCAGCGATGTCCACGAGTGCCTTATCAGTCCAGGACTCTCCCTCCTAATTGGCTGAGACACAACAGGGCCATTGGCTATCGGTGCTGTCAATCAAACCCAGTTAGCCAATCAGGAGAGAGAGGGGGTGGGGCCGACCTGTGGCGCCGTGTCTGAATGAACACACGGAGCTGAAGCTCGGCTCGGGTGCCCCCCCTATAGCAGGCTGCTTGCTGTAAGGGCACTCAACAGGAGGGAGGGGCCAGGAGTGCCAGCCAGGGACCCCGAAAAGAGGAGGATCGGGGCCGATCTGTGCAAGACCATTACACAGAGCAGTTAAGTGTGACATGTTTGTTATTTTAACAGAAAAATAAAAAAAATAAAAACAAGACTTTACAATCACTTTAATGGTTGGGGTTAGGGTTTTTTATTTATTTTTATTATTTATGTATTTAATTATTTACTTTCATTTAATTATTGTATTTAAGCAGAAAAAAAAACGCTCAACACAGCGCAACAAATCGCACTAAAAAACGCACAAATCAAGCGTTTTTCATACATTTCTACACAAAAGTGCTTAAAAATTTGCCCGATTCGAGCTGCAAAAAAAATAAAAAAAGCTCCAGAACAAAATTCCAGCAGTGGTAAACTAAACATTTATAACATGCAATGTGTATCAGTTCATCTCATGTGTTAATGAGTTTTACTTACGAGTCTTGGACAAAACCATGGATTTTACCCAGAGCTTTGATCTGCACTTCACAATACCTGGAGAACAAAAAAAAAGAAGAGATATTACTGCCGAAATCTACAATGTCCAACTATCAGAGCCATTTGTCCTTTTTTCCAATATGTGCTTTATTATTGGGCTGGGCATACATTATGGGTTGAAGGAACGACAGTCACTTGATTCCTCCATCAACACCAGTTAGTGTTGATGGGGCGAATCCCTCCCATAGTGCTGTTATAGCTGCTGGCAGTAATTGTGCAAAAAAAAAAAAAAAAAAACACGTCAGGCTGGTTGTAGTGAGATCGATTGATGGATCAGCTTCAGTAAAACCAGCCTGCCCATAGATGGATCAAGGTTCAGTATTTCGATCCGTCTATGGCCAGCTTTATATTTTTACAGCCATACATTAATTTAATTAATTTATTTAATTTTTAACTAAGGCTGCTTTCACACTGAGGCGCTTTACTAGCGATACAGCGTTAAAATTAGCGCCTTTAAAGAGCCTCTCTTCTCACTCTAGCGGCCCGAGTGCTTTCACACTGGAGCGGTGCGCTGGCAGGACACTAAAAAAAAAAAAGACCTGCAAGCAGCATCTTTGAGGCGCTGTAAGAGCGGTGTATACACCGCTCCTACAGTGCCCCTGCCCATTGAAATCAATGGGCAGCCCTGCCAAAGTCCCGGCTGCAGCGGCGCTTTTAACCCTTTTTCGTCCGTTAGCGGGGGTTAAAAGCGCCCCGCTAGTGGCCGAAAAAACAACAGTAAAGCGCCGCTACAAATAACAGCGCCTTACCGCCGATGCCCCCAACGCCCCAGTGTGAAAGTAGACTAATATTAACCACTTGCTGACCGCCCTATAGCAGTTTTACTACTACAGGGTGGCAACTGTGCGCAGGATCACATATACATTATATATATATATATATATATATATATATATATATATATATATATATATATATATATATATACATACATATACATACATACATATATATATATATATATATATAATGTGATCCTGCACTTCTACCTGCAGGGGGCGAACGCGTCCCGCTTCTGCTGTGGTTCTTCTGGTCCAAATCATTTGGTGAAGGGGGATTATGGTGTGGAGTTGTTTTTCAGGGGTTGGGTTTGGCCCCTTAGTTCCAGTGATGGGAACTCTTAAGGCCTCAGCATACCAAGACATTTTGAACAATTTCATGCTCCCAACTTTGTGGGAACAGTTTGGGGATGGCCCCTTCCTGTTCCAACATGACTGCCCACCAGAGCACAAAGCAAGGTCCATAAAGACATGGATGAGCGATTTTGGGGTGGAGGAACTTGACTATAAGTTATAGCTGGAGTTTTGCAACATGGGCATAACAGAGCGTATACATTTTTATGTACTGAGCACTGAATGATATTAATATTTGGCTGAAATTTCACCCTAAAAGCTCCAGCTACAATGCAAACGCACAACTAAGTCAGAAGTGGTTCCTCCTCCTCCTCCCTGTGTGCCCTGTTCACTGTAGGAAGTTTCAATCAAAGAGAGAGAGTCTGAAGGCAAAAAGCTCCTGCTTGAAAAGTTTTCCATCCCCAATGACGCCACTTGTTGGTCATGCGGACTTTATACCTGGTCTCACTGACCCATCTTTTCTTTCGCAAGCCCCACAGGGACTCATGAGGGCCTCTTTGTTCCTAGGTTCCTCCGGTTGGAGAACTACGGAGAACTTGCTCCCTGGACGGGCTCCACTCACCATAGATCACTGGAGGATTAATCAACTGTCAGCCATTTTCTTGGCTCACTGCCCAAACCAACCCTTTTTACCCGAAAGCTCCACTCTTTTGAGGAACTTTGCTTGGGAGAGGGACCGACCCAGGAGGTCCTTATCAACCTCTTACAAATTCCCTGCTAGATCTTCACGCCACAGAAATCTTGGCAAAATGGGAGAGGGACTTGCAAGTCACCTCCACCGAACCTCAAAAAGAATGCCTACTTTTTTTGGCACAGAAATCTTCTCTATGTTGCAAATATCAGGAGACCAACCATAAAATAATGACGCGTTGGTGTAGAACCCCTTCTGTTCTGGCGAAGCTATTCCCTCAACAAACTGATCGTTGTTAGCGCTACGGCCTACACTCAGGCACCCTCTTACATATTTTCTGGGATTGCCCTGTGCTCCAAACTTTTTGGCAACCAGTGCTTAAGTTCATACATAAATTCACAGATATCACCTTACAAGTAAACCCAGCTGCAGTCCTACTTAAAGTGGTTGTAAACCCTTTACAACCACTTTTTGCTACAGGTAAGCCTATAATTAGGCTTACCTGTAGCTACCCTGGATATCTCCTAAACCTGCACGGTTTAGGAGATATCCCCTTTATTTGCATGTGCCAATGTCATTGGCACATGCGCACTTAAGCAAACTGAAGCAATGGCAGGTACGTGCCGTTGCTTTATTTAGACTGTGCCGTTACCAGCGGCTCCGGCCAATCACAGCGCTGGAGCCCACGATACCCTGAAGTAACTCCGGGAGCGATGTCGGCTGCCGGAGCGGTAAACGAGGACGGCTGCGGGGGCTTCAATTTCAGGTAAGTAATTCATAATGAGCTAGTATGCTATGCATACTAGCTCATTATGCCTTTGTCTTGCAGGTTTTTTTGTTTTTTTTTTAGGGTTAACAACCACTTTAATCCTACCCCTTTATCAAGGAAAGATTATCATTAGGGTTGTCCTGATGTCACTTTTATAAGACCGAGTACAAGTACCGTTACTTTTTTCAAGTACTCGATACCGATTACCAAAACTTTTTTTTTTTTTATGTCATGTGACAGTTTTCAAAGCACAATACAGATTAAGTGGCACTGATAGGTGGCACTGATTAAGCAGCACTAATGAGCAATGACAGGATTAGGTGGCACTGATGAGCACTGACTGATACTGACAGATGGCACTGACAGGTGGCTGGCACTGACAGGTGGCTGGCACTGGTAGATGGCACTGAGAGGTGGCTGGCACTGATGGGCGGCACTTATGGGCATTGGGCACTAATAGGTGGCATTTATGGGCACTGATGGGCAGGCACTGAAATGCCATGAGGAAAGGCTGCCTGCGACGGCCCATCTTAGTACTCCTTGCGGCCGCATAAAAGCAGCAGCGGCCATCTTGTTACACCCAGCCTGAACTATATGGGCTGGCTGTAACAAGGTGTCCACTGCTGGCTTACTGCGGCAGAGTGCAGGGTGTACCAAGATGGGCGTCGGGATGTCCAACCGCCAACGTCGACACGGAGCATCACTTCCGTTGTTCCGCCCGCTGACTTCCGTTTGTGCCGGGTCGCTTTAATTATCTCTCCCAGGTATTGGATCTGGCATCGGGAGCATTTGTGAGAGTACAAGTACTCGCACAAACGCTCTGCATCGGTCCCGATACTAGTATCGGTATCGGGACAACCCTAGTTATCGTAAATCCCTTCTCAAACATCTCCTTAATGCTGCTCGTGCCAGCATCCCAACTCTATGGAAGCAACAGTCTGCGCCAACGGTGGCCCAATGGCTCGCAAGAGTGAAGGACATTGAGCAAATGGAAGATCTGACCTCTGCTTTGCGAGATAAGTCAAAGGAACAGAAGTCCAGATGGTTTTATTGGGATCTCCTCTGCTTCTCTGACGAATTCCTTCAATACACATGTTAGGAATCAACTGTCTGGGATCTCCATTGCTTGTTTAGTGCTATCCTTCTCGGCTCCCTGTGGGGGGTGATGCCTCCATCCAACATCATGTCGTTTCATGACTAAGCCCCTATGGGCGTTGAAAAGTGTTGAAGGAAAGGGAGAGGTTCTGGCAGAGAGCGATCTGCTTTAGTCTGGGCTTTGTCAATTTGTCTAAAAAGCAATAAAGTTTTTTGAATCCATGGCAGAAAAAAAAAAAGAGGAAGTGTGGCTCTTCTGTACTTCAGGGAGAAACTGGCTCTGGAAACTGGAATGATTTGTGCTCCCACGGCGGGGGGGCTAAAGCCTACAAGTTAAAATTATTATGTATGTTCAATCTACACATGAAACATGAATGAGTCCAAAGCGCTAAATCAGTTTCTAAACTCTCTCACCTCTCATTAGAGCGGACCATGTACTCGTGAAACTGCCGGTCCCCTCTTAGCACCTCCAAAGGTACCACCAGGGTGACATCCTGATCAGAGTTACGCATCTGGTTAAGGCGAAGGTTTACTGAAAACAGGTAAGAGCGCACGTCATCTATGCCCGCCTTCAAGCCGCGCCCTATAATATACCTAAAGAGATGAAGACATAACAAAGATATAATAAACACACCACTGTAAACAATGAGAACAGAATTCATAAATATAACAGACAGGGAAAAGTAAACCCAATGAGGACATTGTACTGTATCCACTTGACCTCCGAAAGATTTAACCCCCCCCTTAATGACAGGCCATTTTTTGCGATACGGCAATGTGTTGCTTTAACTGACAATTGCGCGGTCGTGCAACTTTGTACCCAAATAAAATAGATGTCCTTTTTTTTCCCCACAAATAGAGCTTTCTTTTGGTGGTATTGGATCACCACTGTATTTTTTTATTTTTTGTGCTATACTGACAATTTTTCTTTTTTTAAAAAAATGTTTTTTTTTTACTTTCTGTTATAAAACATATCCAATTAAAAAAATCTTAAAAATTCAAATCAAATAAATGCAGGCCAATATGTATTCTGCTACGTATTTTTGGTAAAATAAAAAAATCCCAATAAGTGTATATTGCGCAAAAGTTATAGCGTCTACAAACAATGGGATATATACTGGAATTTTAAATTATTTAATATTATTATTATTATTATTAACGATTTATATAGCGCCAACAGTTTACAATGTAGAGGGGGGACAGCACAATTACAGTACAGTTCAATACAGAAGGGACAGGGGGGCCCGGCTCGTAGAGCTTACATTCTAAAGGGAGGGGGTGGTGGTACAAAAGGTAACAGAGGCAGGGAATGATTTGATGGGATTGTTAGGTGGGTGTGGGATAGGCTTCCCTGAATAAGTATAATAATAATAATAATAATAATAATAATAATAATAATAATAATATACTAGCAATGGTGGTGATCAGTGACTTATAGCGGGACTGCGATATTGCGGCGGACATTCTGAAACTCTTGACACTGTGTGGGAACCAGTGACACTAAGGCTGGGTTTACATATATGCAAATTGGATGCTGTTTCAACCGCATCCAATTCGCATAACATGTGAACGTGACCGGCTCTCAGTGGACCTGGTTCCCACATGTCCGGGGTGGCCACGGTGTCGTTTTGAAAAGGGTCCTGTGCGTTTTTGTGTCCGTTTCAAGTGCGAATTTAGGCAAAAATTTGCACCTGAACAGAAAGACACCGGACTCTGGACTGCAAACCGCCTGGCGAGAAGTGGTTAACCACCTGACATCCGCGCTGTGGACCTGAATTTTCAGGAGGCCGTCATATGACGGCCTCCCCTGTGCACGCGCACACGTGTCACTGAGACTCGGGTGATCACCGATCCGAGTAAAGGGCCAATGACAGCTGATCACATGATGTAAAAAAAAAAGCGACAGCGGCCTCGAAGTGGAAGAGACACATCTGCCTCATCTGTGCCACCTGCCATTGCCACCTAAAAGTGCCCACAGTGCCACCAATCAATGCCCACAATTGCCACCTATCAATGCCCACAAGTGCCACCTATCAATGCCCACAAGTAGTGCCAATCAGTGCCACCTAGCAGTGCTGCCTAGAAGTGTAACTGATCAGTGCCCATAATTGCCACTCATCAGTGCCGCCTCATCAGCGTACATCAATGAAGGAGAAAAATTACCTGTTTTAAATTTTTTATAACAAAATATAAAAAAAAAAAAAATTATTTTTTTTTTAAATTCAGTCTTTACAATTTTTTGACAAAGAAATAAAAACCGCAGAGGTGTTCAAACACCACCCAAAGAAAGCTCTATTTATGGGGAAAAAATGATAAATATTTCATTTGGGTACAGTGTTGTATGACCGCGCAATTGTAATTCAAAGTGCGTCAGCGCTGAAAGCTGAAAATTGGTCTGGGCAGGAGGGGGGTTTAAGTGCCCGATAAGCAAGTGGTTAAACATAGAATAACCATGAAAAAATTCTGGGTTATGATTCTGGCTATAAATGTCATTATCGGACAACAGGACACCAGCCTCTCCCAGCAATGGCTGCTCATCCACTCTGCCACACTCACCTCTCGGAATTAGCTGGCCGGCTGGTCACTGGCTTGAAGAGGCTGACCCGTTCGAAGCAGCAGTACAGCAAGTAAATCAGTCCCACGCTGAATGGGGTGAACAGGTCAAAGGTCTTACAGATGAAATGTCCCCCTGAAAGGACACAAAGTTAAATGAAAAAAAAAGGATTCGACAGGATATACTAAAAACACATATCTCCCTTTTATATGTGGCAACAAACCTGACGATACTCGTGGCAAGCAATAAAAACTGGCAAAGTGCTAATTCCATCCAACTCTAAACAAACTTTTACTTTCGGTTCTGGATGGGGAAGGGGGGTTAGGGGTTTGAACTACCCTGGTTGCAAGCTGCTGACTGTGAAGACACGGGGGACATTTTCCTTCACTTCCTGTGTGGTCACAGAGACAGGAAAGAAGGAAAATATCTTCAATGTTGGCACAGACAGTAGTAGAACTTTTTTTTTTTTTAAGTAATAGAGAATAGTGTGCACCTCTGTCAAGTTTATAACCCTTCCCCTCTCTAACCACAACCAAAAACTAAGTCATGGCCAGATTTGAGTTGCAGGAAAGAAAATCGCTCGATTTCCCCCCATGAACACAGTTTTTTTATCTCATGCTTTCCTGGGTAGAGGAGAGATCTGGGGTCTTACAGACCCCAGATGTCTCCATAAAGAGGACCTTTCATGCTTTATTTTTATCACAAGGGATGTTTACAATTCCTGTGATCGGAATAAAAGTGATGAAATTATCACTCGGCTGCTGCACCTGCAGGGTTCTAATGAAAAAAGTGGCAGGACTTGATTTTTCTTTGGGAGTCTCTCACCAAAAATGACATTTTTTGTTGTTGCAGGGGATGCCTAAAATCTGACTTGTATCTTAGTGCAGACTTTTGGGCAAATCAGTGAGCCAATCACACAAGTAGGAAATTACATTTCTGGGGAGGCGTTCCGTACACATTCTGTTTACAGGACACCTCCAGGTCGCCATATTGTATTTTACAGAAAATGACAGCGGCTGCAGATTGAAAGGGAAAGGTCATTTTTTTTTTAAAGATTCAATTACAATATGACTTGTGTCGCATTTGTATGTGCTACATTATGTTTTGTTATTTTTTTTTTCCCACAAAAGTGAAGTTACCCTTTAAGAGTAAAATTCTTTCACAGATTACATTCAGATAAACATCTACAGAACTCACCGGTCCGGACTACAGACAGTCCTACGAGGAACTGACAGAGGAGAAGCTGCTTGCTGAGAATTTCCTGAATGTTTTCCTGACCCTCCACCGAGAACCCCTATAAGCAGAAAATATTTGAGTACATCCATACACAACACACACAGCAACCTCTTCAAGCACAACTATAGTCTCTTGATTAGGATTTTTACCTATTAGGGTTTACCTGTAAAATCCTTTTCTTGGGAGTACATCACAGGGCACAGGGCACTTTAAATTTATGACTACTTGGGTTAAAGTGATGGTAAACCTCAGACATGAAAAATGAACAAAGCATATCCCTTTATAGTACCTCTACAGTCTATTGACGTCCTCCCAGAACCACGTCCACTGCGGCACGCATCTGGCGCGCCCTGTGATCACTGTGTCCTTTGAACACAGCTGACCACAGATCGGGGTAAAGAACCAATCACAGCGGCTCTTTACCATGTGATCAGCTGTGTCCAATCACAGCTGATCACAATGTAAACACACACGAAGGAGAGCCGGTAACCGGCAAGTGTGGAAGGGGACATCGACACTGATAATCAGGGCAGCCCCAACAGTGCCCATCAGTGTTGCCAATCAGTGCCGCCTCATCAGTGCAGCCTACCAGTGCCGCCTCAGCAGTGCAGTCCATCAGAGCAGCATGACCTGTTTGCAAAATTTTATAACAGAAACTTTTTTTTTTTTTTTCACATGTTTAGCAAAAAACAAAAACTTCAGGGGCGATTAACCACTTCCCTGTGATTCTGTTATCCTGACTGGACATCATATTTTCAGGATAACATGTCGGCGTGTGACCGCGGGGGTGCGCAGCGCGGCGATCGGCGGTGCTGTGTGTCACTCTGACACACTGCATCGCCGATCGTGGTATGGAGCCTCTCATGAGAGCTGCACTGATAATCAATGTGCTGATTATCAGCGCAGACCCCCCACTGACAGGAAGTGTGGCCAATCGTCTCTCCCTGTCAGCGCGAACTGAGGAAAGAAGTTTACCGGCACTTCCTGGTTCACGCTGTGATTTGTCACAGCTGATCACGTGCTAAGGAGCCCCCGTCTCATATCTATATATATCTAGATAGAGATATATATATAGATAGATAGAGATCATATATATATATATATATATATATATATATATATATATGAACTGTTTTGCCTTTTTCTGTCCTCACTTTTCTAGGTTTCTTTGCACACATAGATGCAGTCATTGCCCAAGAGCAGATAAACGGCGCCTCTGGTAAAGACTTACCCCATCGGCCATCATGAAGTGAACACCCTTGTGATCTGTATTATCCAAGACAAAGTTCCGAAAGGCGGTGATGTTCTCTGGGCGGGTGATATCTCCATCACCGTCTACTCCTCCTTCACCTGCAGGGAGCAAAGAGAGTGGAAATGGAGACAGGCCAAAAAAATAAATAAAAGTATTCTGAACAACATTACACGAGGGAGAGGGAGATGCAGCGTGTCCTGCAAAGTTTAATTATCAATTAATCTTGGATTTCTATTGAGCGTCATTTCTTTTTTATGTTTTTTTTTCTACAATAAAAGTCTCTGAAAAGTGCTGTCACCTCCCCCACCCCTTCTTGCTGGTATATACTGTAACCAGGAAGCAGAGTACTGGCAGGCAATCAGAGGACGATGTGCACTACTTTACAAATCTTTTGCTGAATATAAGATATAAAGTAGAGCACCTATATGTGTTTGGCAGGCTTGACTTTAAAAGCTGAGCTCCAGGATCATGCCCCACTTTGGATTCCAAGATCCCTCTCCCCGTGCTCAATAAAAGCGCTGTACACTTCTTACCATTAGGCCTCTTTCACACTGGGGTGGTGGGTGCGTCGGCGGTAAGACGCCGTTATTTTTAGCTGCGCTTTACCGTCAATTTCGCTGCGCTATTCGGCCGCTAGCGGGATGCTTTTACCCCCCCCGCGCTAGCGGCCGAGAAAGGGTTAAAACCACCGCAAAGCGCTGCTGCAGCAGCGCTATGGCGGCTGTATAGCCGCGCTGCCCTATTGATTTCAATGGGCAGGAGCGGTGAAGGAGCGGTGTATACACCGCTCCTTCACCGCTCCAAAGATGCTGCTAGCAGGACTTTTTTTTAGCGTCCTGCCAGCGCATCGCTCCAGTGTGAAAGCCCTCTGCGGTTTTTATTTTTTTGCGTTATAAAGACCGACAATTTAAAAGAATAAAAAACAATATTTTTTACTTTCTGCTATAAAACATACCCAATAAAAAAAATGTAAAAAATATAATTTCTTCATAAATTTAGGCCAATATGTATCCTGCTACATAGGATCTACAAACTATGAGATTTATTTATGTCATTTTTTTTATTTTTTTACTAGTAATGGTGGCGATAAGCGACTTATAGTGGGACTGCGACCTCTGCTTGCACTATGGGAAGGCAGAGATCCATGTTCCTGCTTTGCAGAAACACAGGATCAATACCTTCCCTACTGACAGAACGGCAGTCTGCTTTGTTTCCATAGGCAGACCGCCGTTCTGCTTGTGTCCCGTGCGATCAGCGGGTCCCAATCACAGCGGGAGTGAGTCACTGGCGGCAGGCATTCGAGCCACAGACCCAGGAAATGCAGGATCACGAAATAGGTACTAGGTACGTGATCCTGTACAGAAAAGCCGACTTGCCGCCGTATATACACACTATACGGTCGGCAAGCGGTTAAAATGAATGCCTTATGCAGGCCCCACATGTCATATCACATTAAATGGTAATGCACAATGTGCACAATGTGGTGAGTGAGTACGCAGGCCGAGCTCAGGACTAAGGCAGAGTATGGCCGTGGATTAACCAATTTACCCCCCTTCATGACCAGGCCTGTTTTTGTGATACGGAACTGCGTTACTTTAACTGACAATTGCGCGGTGGTGGGACGCTGTATCCAAATACAATTTATGTAATTTCTTTCCCACAATTAGAGCTTTCTTTTGGTGGTATGCGTTTATTTTTTGCGCTATAAACAAACAAATAAAAAAAAAGACAATTAAAAAAAAAAAAAAAAAAGTTACTTTCTGATATAAAACATATTCAATAAAAAATGTAAAAAAAAAAAAAAAAAATCTTCATCAATTTATGCCAATAGTATCCTGCTACATATTTTTGGTAAAAGAAATCCCAAAAAGGGGAAAATAGATTGGTTTACGTGAACGTTATAGCGTCTACAAACGGGATATCTATTGAGTTTTTACTTATTGATTTCTTTTTTTATACTAGTAATAGCGGCGATCAGCGCCTTATGGTGTGACTGAGATTTTTCAGCGGACAATACTTACCCGTCCAGGGATCCAGTGGTGTCTTCACCCCAGCCGATTTTTCAATCGTCTCTCAGGTGCTGCCACCACCTTTCCTTATGGCTTCACAGCCAGCTTCCTACTGCGCATGTGCAAAGTGCACTGCGCTTTGTGAATGGCCCACCGGCGGGGGAAGCAGGAGGAGCACCAAGATCAGCCAGAAGTGGGAGTGGGTACCTGTTAAAACCAGGTACCCGCTCCCTCTGAAAAGGTGGCAAATGTGGCTCCAGAGGGGGCAAACAAACGCAGCTTCCCCTTTTGGGTGGAGCTCCGCTTTAAGTGGTTAATGGCTGCAGGCGGGTTGCGACCCGGGGTGCTGTGGAGAAGATATCTGCCCACAGAAGGAAGCGAGACATAAGCAAGTCACACTTCTTCAGCAAACTCGAAAGGAGGAGGAAAACGTGACCAGGAGACATTTTCCCATAGAGAAAAAAAACAGATGATCAGTCGAACAATCCGGAAGACTCAAACAGGAGAGAAAAGGGATTCGTTTGGGGGGCAGAAATATTGAAAATCGGGTCTATTTAAAAAAAAAATGGAGATTGTTTTTGCACAACGAAGGGGGTACTTACCGTAATACGGTTCAAAGAGTTCGCTAGGTGCAGCGTAAAAGTCTTCTAGTTTGAAGTCATTCGGTCCCTTTAGGGTCATGCCAAACCCTTTGGCGTGCCATTTCTTCCTCCACAACACGTATTCGGAGAAGCCGCCCGGTCCGGCGCAAACGTCTGCGAAGTACAGCAACTCTGAGTCCTTATCTCTAACCAGCGACTTCTGGAGAACGGAAAAGAGACAATGTCACAATGGCTCTGCTTCCTCCGTCTGGGAAAGAGCAACACCTTAACACTGAAATCGGAATTAAAGTCATTTTTATTTTTTCTTAAATACCAAACATGTTATACTTACTTGCTCTGTGTAATGGTTTTGCACAGAGCAGCCCAAATCCTCCTCTTCTCGGGTCCCTGGCTGGAGCTCATGGCCCCTCCCTCCTGCTGGGTGCCCCCACAGCAAGCAGCTTGTAAATAACGTGACAGTTGATGTTACGACGAGTAAATAGATACCTCAAATGTCACGCTTTAAAATTGCGCACACTCGTGGAATGGCGATAAACTTCGGTACTTAAAAATCTTCATAGGCGACGTTTTAAAAATGTTTACAGGTTACATGTTTAGCGTTACAGAGGAGGTCTAGTGCTAGAATTATTGCTCTCGCTCTAACGTTCACGGTGATACCTCACATGTGTGGTTTGAACGTTGTTTACATATGCGGACGTGACCTACGTATGCGTTTTCTTCTGCGTGCGAGCTCGCGGGGACGGGGGCGCTTTAAATTTTTTTTTTTATGGTTTATTTTAATTTTAAAAAAAAATTTTAGACTTTGCTTTTAAAAAAAAAAATGTTGACCACTTTTATTCCTATTACAAGGGATGTAAAGATGTGGTTGGAGTGAATACAGAAGATTTGTTTATTCACATTAAGTCTGTTTATCATATGGACTTTTTGTTGTGTTAAGAGTACATTGGCTGTGTATTTTGAACCGTTTACTGCTATACCTACATTATTTAATTATTGATATAGTATATACCGTATTTATCGGCGTATAACACGCACCCCAAGTTTAGGAGGGAAGTTTAAGGAAAAAAAACTTACATTTAAATGCCCATCAATGCAGCCTTATCAGTGTCCATCTGCAGCCTTGTCCATCATTGCAGCCTTGCCCAGTGTCCATCAGCAGCCTTGCCCAGTGCCTTTGCAGCCTTGCCAGACACTTTGCAGCATTGCCCAGCCACTGATTATTTAAAATTGGTGCCAATCTCAGCTGACTGCGAGCGTCGGCGAGATACACAAAGCCGAGTATACTCGGCTAGTTTCGGCTCCTCTCGCAGTCCCGTCCCTAACTGTGAGTAGAGCCGAGAATAGCAGAGTACACTCGGCTATGTGTATATCGCTGGCGCTCGCTCCGCTCACAATCAGTGGAGATCGGCGTATAACACGCACCCACGATTTTCCCCTGCTTTTAAGGGGAAAAAGGTGCGTGTTATACGCCGATAAATACGGGACTTAACATTAATTTTATCACATAGTATAATTGTTTGTTGCGCCCTTTATCTTTCTTCTTTTCATCCCTTGTAATAGGAATGTTGCGTGACTGGTCTTCTTTAAAAAGAGATGTGGGGTCTAAAAGACCCCACATCTCTCCTCCAGGCTGAAAAGCATCAGATCAAAAAAAAAAAAAAATGAACGATCTCAGGCTTTCCAGCCAAGTCCCAGGCTTTGTTTATTTCCAGCGGCCCGGATGTGACATCGCACTCAGGCCTTTGAGAGTCATAGAGATTGCCAGGGACCATCTGTCCCTCGGTTCTCTCTATGGCTTCCTTCCGGCGCCGGGGGATTCCTTCTCTGGGTCCTCGATCGCATGGGAGAGCCCAGAGAAGCACTGGAGGGCAGCAGGGGGGGGGGGGGGGGGGGGGAGCGTCCCCTCCCGTCGCCGGTAAGAACGATCGAGCGGCTAAACAGCCGCTATGATTGTTCTTATGGTTTAGGAAATCGCCGGATGAAAAAAAGCGATATCTGGATGATATCACAACTGAAAACCTAGGACATCATATGCGGTATAGAAGTGGTTAAAATACAAAAAAAAAACACAAAAACTGTAAACTGTATTGGCTGTAATGCCATTGCACATATTACCTGAATATATTACCAATATTAAGAAAAAAAAAATAAGAAAAACCTTTTTCTTATTTTTTTTCTTACTGAAGCTTAGTAGATGCCCCCTTTTTATCTTCATGTGGTAGTGCAGTGTTGATTTTGATTTTGTTTTAGTCATAGTCTTTTGACTAAAATACCATTTTAGTTTTAGTCATCTGAATTGTTTTAGTAGTATTTTAGTTGACGAAATGAAAGGATAAGTTCACCTTTCAAAAAAAAAAACGAAATTCACATATTTATGCAGGTAGAAAAATGTGCTTTTATTATTTATTTTTTTTACACAGCAGCCTGTAAAGCATTGTACTTGCAATCTGCAGATGACGGGTGCAATGACAGTATCCTGCAGACTCTCAGTACATTGTCTGCTCATACCTCCGATACGGGCAGGCAGTTACTGAATGGCAGGAAGTACGTGGTCACCAGCACCCTTCTGGCCGTCTGCCGCAGTGGTCAACGGTACTTGTATTTCATTCATTCATAGGAAACTGTAAATGAATGATGCAGCTGTGTGGGTGGAGTCCAGCACAGCGCTGCTGTTTTCAAAAAGTGACAGCGGCTGCAGAGAGAAGATCCCCTTCTCGCTGTCAAAGATTGGGGAGTGCTGGTGGCTGGTGTATAGGAGCGTGTTACATGTTACACCCTAAATATGGGTGTAACATGCTCCTAAAGGTGAACTTATCCTTTAACACTGGTACCAACTAGGGTTGCACTGATCCTTTTTTTTTATCCAATACTGAGTACGGATACTTTGCGGTACGATTTGCCTCAATGCAAAATAAAATTGTCACAAATTGCATTGCAGAGAATCACGTGGAATTTAAACAATTACTGTCCGAATTGGAAACGGTTTCCCCCACTGCTTGTGTGTGTGTATAGAAAGGAAAAAGTGCCATCTAGTGGGCAGTTTATTAAAAATGTTAGAACTCACAGTACATATCTGGCCAAATACAACATTTTCATAGGTGTCCCAGTCCCGCCAATGATAGCAAATCACAGCCGCTGGAGGTGCTCACAGGGCTGGAGGTTCTGGGACCCCGTGGGTATAGGGCGGGAAGTGATGTCAGCTTGGGGGGCGGACCGCCTCTACATCTCCTCCAGCCCTGTGAGGACCTCCAGCGGCCATGATTTGCTATCATCGGCGGGGCCGGGACACCTATGCAAGATTTTGCATTTGGCCAGATATGCACTGTGAGTTCTAACATTTTTAATAAACTGCCCACTAGATGGCGCTTTCCCCTTTCTATACACACACACACACACAGGAGCGTTAGGGTAAATTCGTATGCAATTGGATAGAAATCGCACCGCATTCCTGTTCAAATCGCATGCGATTCTTTGCAGTGTGATTTGCGCCCATTCATTTTGTATTGACACAAATCGCACCACAAAGTGTTGGTTTCGGTATCGGGAGCACTTGCGCAAGCACAGATACTCGCACAAATGCTTGGTATTGGCCCGGCTACCGATACCTAGTACCACTAGGAGGTTTTATAATACTGAGCTGTTCTGAAGACAGCCCACTGCTCTAGACTCCCTTCAGGCAAAAAGGACACATAGGGGTTGATGTAATAAAACTGGAAAGTGCAAAGTCTGGTGCAGCTGTACCTGGTAGCCAATCGGCTTATAACTTCAGCTTGTTCAATTGAGCTTTGACAAGATAAAAAAAAAAAAACTGGAAGCGGATTGGTTTCTATGCAGAGCTGCGCCAGATTTTGCACTCTCCAGTTTTAGTAAATCCCCCCCCCCCCCCCATAGTGTCTGATGAAGAGTGAAATCCAGGACAAGCTCAACAACAAAGACCCCTCTTCAGCAGAGATCACCTGACAGATACAGCCAAAAGGCGGCCATGACACTTCACCTCCTAAATGTCCAACATACAGAAAAAAAGGCTGATAAAAGTTCTCACCCCCTGGGAATCCTTAGGATTGGTGAACATGTACTCAAACACGTGGTCAATGTTTGCCATTTTCATAGCTGCCCTGGAAAGGAGAGACACAGCAAGTTAGTGGTGAATCAATTATAGGAAAAAAATAATAATAATCAGTTGGACTGAGAACTTTTTCCTCTTATAAGGAAAACATAAAGGGCAATCCCAACAACTACATATACAGCTGAACTCCATATATATAAGAACAGTTTTACCCTTTCAATACCGGGCACTTTCACCCCCTTCCTGCCCAGGCCAGCGCTGTTACATTTTCAATGACAATTGCGCGGTCATGCAACACTTTTTATAAATTTTTTTTCCACATAGAGCTTTCTTTTTGGTGGTATTTAACCACTTCAGCCCCGGAAGAATTTACCCCCTTCCTGACCAGAGCACTTTTTGCGATTCAGGCACCGCGTCGCTTTAGCTGACAATTGCGCGGTCGTAGCGACGTGGCTCCCAAACAAAGTTGACGTCTTTTTTTTCCCCCCACAAATAGAGCTTTCTTTTGGTGGTATTTGATCACCTCTGCGGTTTTTATTTTTTGCGCTATAAACAAAAAAATAGCGACAGTTTTGAAAAAAACGCATTATTTTTTACTTTTTGCTATAATAAATATCCCCAAAAAATAATTAAAAAGAACATTTTTTTCCCTCAGTTTAGGCCAATACGTATTCTTCTATATATTTTTGGTAAAAAAAAAATCGCAATAAGCGTTTATTGATTGGTTTGCACAAACGTTATAGTGTCTACAAAATAGGGGATAGTTTTATGGCATTTTTATTAATCTTTTTTTTTTTTTTACTAGTAATGGCGGCGATCAGCGATTTTTTTTGTGACTGCGACGTTATGGCGGACACATCGGACAATTTTGACACATATTTGGGACCATTGTCATTTATACAATCAGTGCTATAAAAATGCACTGATTCCTGTGTAAATGACACTGGCAATGAAGGGGTTAACCACTAGGGGGCGGGGAGGGGTTAAGTCAGTACTGGGGAGTGTTTTCTAACTGTAGGGGGGGTGGGCTAGCTGTGACACGTCACTGATCTCTGCTCCCGATGACAGGGAGCAGAGATCAGTGACACTGTCACTAGGCAGAACGGGGAGATGCTTGTTTACATCAGCATCTCCCCATTCGTCCTCTCCGTGAGGCGATCGCGGGTTCAATGGGACTTACAGGTATGCCCATTTGGCCCAGCCGTGCCATTCTGCCGATGTACATCGGCGTGCGCCGGTCGGGAAGTGGTTAAAGATAAAGTAAACCCTGATGGGTTTTACTTCCTCTTTATTTTCCTGCAAAGGTAAAGCATAATGGGCTACTATGCATCGCAACCACTTTAATCACCACTGGGGTTTTTTTTTTGCTAAACAAAAGACCAAAAATTTGGGGGAAAAAAAAAATTTTTCTTAGTTTCTGTTTTAACATTTTGCAAACAAGTAATCTTTCTTCTTCACTGATGTGCGCTGATGAGGCTGCACTGATGGACACTGATGGGCACTAAGAGGCAGCACTAATTTGCACTGTTTGGACTGCACTGATAATCAGGACACTGATGATCAATGTAGATGTCCCCTTTCACACTTGCCGATTATTGGCTGTTTCCTCTCTGCATGCTGTGACAGCTGTGATTGGACACAGTTGATCAGGTTGTAAAGAGCCGCTGCGATTGGCTCTTTACCCCACTCTGTGATCAGCTGTGTCCGGGTGCGCACGGTTCTGGGAGGACGTCAATAGACACTAGGGTTGCACCGATACTAAGCTTTTGCACAAGTATCGGTACTCGTGTAAATACGCCGATACCTGAAACTGATACCTTCAGGTTTGGCTCTTTCATCTGTCAGTGCGATTCCCCCGCTGACAGATGAAATGTATACAAAAGAATGCAGGCAGTCATTAGTTGTAGACGTTTCAGCTGTCAGTGGGGATTTCCCTTACCCGCAGTGGACCCACCCTAACTCCGCCCTCCTCCCGCGGCAGCTCCGCCTCTCCCCCTTAGCTTAGTTTTTTGTGTCCTCCGGCGATGTGCTTCTCCCTGGACTCCTCTGCGGGTGGCTGCAGGGTGGCAGATCTGCCTGCCTGGTGAGTAGTGTGTCCTGCACTGAGCCAGGTTTTGCTGCTGCAGAACTTCTTAGAGGGAGGGGGGGGGGGCAGGTCTGCTGGGTGTTGTAGTGCAGTGATTGGCAGTGTGTGGGTTCCCAAATACCCCCCTCTCCGCCCAAAACAATAACACCCCTCCCCGCCCCACCACCCTAAACAATAACCCCCCTCCCTGCCCCTCCACCCTAAACAATAACCCCCCTCCCTGCCCCTCCACCCTAAACAATAACCCCCCTCTCCCCTCTCCACCCAAAACAATAACACCCCTCCCCACCCCTCTACCCTAAACAATAATGCCCCCTCCACCCTAAACAATAACCCCCCTCCCTGCCCCTCCAACCTAAACAATAACACCCCTTTCCGCCCAAAACAATAACCCCCACCTCTCCACCCTAAACAAAAACGCCCCTGCTCACCCTAAACAATAACCCCCACCTCTCCACCAAAAAAAATTGTAAAATTAAAAAAAAAGAATGTAAAATAAAAAAAAAAAAATTTGTAAAAATAGGTATCGCTAATAGGTATCGGTGAGTACTTGAGGAAAAGTATCGGTAGTTGTACTCGATCTTAAAACTGGTATCGGTGCATCCCTAATAGACACCCTCCCAGAACTAGACGACTGTGCTGCAGCTGTCATTTGGCAAGTGGTTAAAGGATAAGTTCACCTTTTTAATAATTAATGCACATCTCTTTTCAGGTAAAAAAAGTTTTCTAATTTGGAGCCTGTAAAGCATTGCACCCGCGATCAGCCTGAACCCCATAGAACACCTTTGGGATGAATTAGAGTGTAGACTGCGAGCCAGGCCTTCTCATCCAACATCAGTGCCTGACCTCACAAATGCACTTCTGGAAGAATGGTCAAACATTCCCATAGACACCCTCCTAAACCTTATGGACAGCCTTCCCAGAAGAGTTGAAGCTGTTATAGCTGCAAAGGGCGGAGCCAACTCAATATTGAACCCTACGGACTAATGCCCCGTACACACGGTCAGATTTTCCGATGGAAAATGTCCGATCGGAGCTTGTTGTCGGAAATTCCGACCGTGTGTGGGCTCCATCGGACATTTTCCATCTGATTTTCCGATACACAAAGTTGGAGAGCAGGCTATAAAATTTTCCGACAACAAAATCCGTTGTCGGAAATTCCGATCGTATGTACACAAATCCGCCGCACAAAGTGCCACGCATGCTCAGAATAAATAAAGAGATGAAAGCTATTGGCCACTGCCCCGTTTATAGTCCCAACGTACGTGTTTTACGTCACCGCGTTCAGAACGATCGGATTTTCCGACAACTTTGTGTGACCGTGTGTATGCAAGACAAGTTTGAGCCAACATCCGTCGGAAAAAATCCATGGATTTTGTTGTCGGAATGTCCGATCAATGTCCGACCGTGTGTACGCCCTATAAGACTGGGATGCCATTAAAGTTCATGTGGGTACCATAGTTTGTGGACTCTATGACATTCCTACAGACTAAATAATATACACTGATTTGGGATTATTTTCACCAAAGAAATGTAGCAGAATACATTTTGGGCAACATTTATGAAATAAAGTTTTGCAAATAAAAAAATTGTTTAACAGAAACAAAGAAAATGTGGTAAATACCACCAAAAGAAAGCTCTTGTTGTGTGAACAAAATGATAATTTTAGTTTGGGTATAGCGATGCATAACTGCACAATTGTCATTCAAAGTGCAACAGCGCAAAAGCTGAAAAAAGGCCTGGGCAGGAAGGGGGGTAAAAGTGCCCGGTATTGAAGCAGTTAAAAAAAACAAAACAAATGTATTACTCACCAAAACATAGAATAAAACAAAACATGACACCACGTGTAAACAATTACAGTGGGACCTCGGATTGCGAGTAACGCGGTTAACGAGCACTGTATTTTTAAAAATCGTAACTCGGTTTGCGAGTGTTGTCTCACAAAACAAGCAAGATTCAGGTCAAAGCGTGTGTAGTACCGCGTTTGGTCTAAGGTTGGGGGGGGCGCCGAACGGCACTGTTCAGAAATGTACGGAAAGGCCCGAGGACAGCTCGGCTGACCTCGGCAAACCTCGGGAACTCAGTCTTTCCGAGGTTTGCAGAGGTCAGCCGAGGTGTCCTCGGGCCTTTCCGGCCGTTTCCGAAGCTCTCCGGCGCCCCCCCCACCTCTGGCCGCATGCAGTATTGCATGCCATTGAAGTCAATGCGGAACTAATTATTTTCGTTTACATTGACTTCAATGGGGAAACTTTGCTTTGATATGCGAGTACTCTGGATTACGAGCATTCTCCTGGAACGGATTATGCTCGTAACCCGAGGTTTCACTGTAATTAATTGACCCCCAGATAAAACATGTAATATACTAGAGCTCACCAGCCCTTAAAGTGGTTGTAAACCCTTTACAACCACTTTTAGCTACATGTAAGCCTATAATAAGGCTCACCTGTAGCTACCCTGGATATCGCCTAAATCTGCCGACGTCAACATCGGCACATGTGCACTGAAGCAACGGCAGCACGTGCCGTTGCTTCAGTTAGACTGTGCCGCTACCGGCGGCTCCCGTGTGCATGCGCGGTGAGTGACGTCATCGTGGCTCCATGCCAGCGCCGGAAGCCCGCGATACCCGGAAGTAACTCCGGGAGTGATGTCACCGGCCGGAGCAGTGAACGAGGACCGCTGCGGGGGGGCTTTGATCCAAGGGAAGTAATACATAATGAGCTAGTATGCTATGCATACTAGCTTGTTATGCCTTTGTCTTGCAGGTTTTTTTGTTAGTTTTGTTTTTGGGTTTACAACCACTTTAAATGTGGTAGCTGCATTAGTTGAGACATTGAGACAAAAGGGACAGGTTTGCTTTACCATGACATGAAAGAGCGGTTCTCACCTGTTAAGGAAGAAGGCCCCTCTGATCATCTCATAGGGGTTGGAGCGTGTCCTGGCCCTCCTCATCTCCTCTCCTTCCAGGTCATCAAACGCACTCTGCAAGAGATACAAGGAAAGATTGTGATCAGATAAAGAATCCCTCTATTCCTCCTCTGTGACATCAGTAAAATCATTGCATCCTGAGAGTACATTAAAGCCTATTTCACACAGGCTGTCCAATCAGGTCCACCTGTCAGTTTTTCAGGCGGACCCTCCAGTCTTTTCTATGCAGCAGCAGATATTCGATCCTGTCCCCCCCAAAAACAGGCAGATGGGGGACCTATTCCCCATCCATCTGGCGGATCGGATGACATCAGATGGAAACGGACAGGCCGTCCATTTCCATCTTATTGCCCGATAGACGAGAGCGGGCTGTGTCCATGTCTGCTCTGCATAGTTACATAGTAGGTGAGGTCGAAAAAAGACACAAGTCCATCAAGCCCAACCTATGTGTGTGATTATATGTCAGTATTACATTGTATATCCCTGTATGTTGTGGTCATTCAGGTGATTATCTAATAGTTTCTTGAAGCTATCGATGCTCCCCGCTGAGACCACCGCCTGTGGAAGGGAATTCCACATCCTTGTCGCTCTTACAGTAAAGAACCCTCTACGTAGTTTAAGGTTAAACCTCTTTTCTTCTAATTTTAATGAGTGGCCACAAGTCTTGTTAAACTCCCTTCCGCGCAAAAAATTTTCTCCCTATTGTGGGGTCACCAGTCCGGTATTTGTATATTGAAATCATATCCCCTCTCAAGTGTCTCTTCTCCAGAGAGAATAAGTTCAGTGCTCGCAACCTTTCCTCATAACTAATGTCCTCCAGACCCTTTATTAGCTTTGTTGCCCTTCTTTGTATTGCTCCATTTCCAGTACATCCTTCCTGAGGACTGGTGCCCAGAACTGGACAGCATACTCCAGGTGCGGCTGGACCAGAGTCTTGTAGAGCGGGAGAATTACCATTTTATGTCTGGAGTTGTTCCCCTTTTTAATGCCAATATTCTGTTTGCTTTGTTAGCAGCAGCTTGGCATTGCTGAGCCTATCATCTACTAGGACCCCCATGTCCTTTTCCATCCTAGATACCCCCAGAGGTTCTCCCCTCAGTCTATAGATTGTATTCAGATTTTTGCCACCCAAATGCATTATTTTACATTTTTCTACATTGAACCTCATTTGCCATGTAGTCGCCCACCCCACTAATTTGTTCAGATCTTTTTGCAAGGTTTCCACATCCTGCGGAGAAGTTATTGCCCTGCTTAGCTTAGTGTCGTCTGCAAATACAGAGATTGAACTGTTTATCCCATCCTCCAGGTCGTTTATGAGCAAATGAAATAGGATTGGTCCCAGCACAGAACCCTGGGGGACCCCACTACCCACCCCTGACCATTCCGAGTACTCCCCATTTATCACCACCCTCTGAACTCGCCCTTGTAGCCAGTTTTCAATCCATGTACTCACCCTATGGTCCATGCCAACGGACCTTATTTTGTACAGTAAACGTTTATGGGGAACTGTGTCAAATGCTTTTACAAAATCCAGATACACCACGTCTACGGGCCTTCCTTTATCTAGATGGCAACTCACCTCCTCATAGAAGGTTAGTAGATTGGTTTGGCAAGAACGATTCTTCATGAATCCATGCTGATTACTGCTAATGATACCGTTCTCATTACTAAAATCTTGTATATAGTCCCTTATCATCCCCTCCAAGAGTTTACATACTATTGATGTTAGGCTAACTGGTCTGTAATTCCCCGTGGATTTATTTTGACCAGTTTTTAAATATTGGTGCTACATTGGCTTTTCTCCAATAGCTGGTACCATTCCAGTCAGTAGACTGTCAGTAAAAATTAATAACAATGGTCTGGGAATTACTTGACTGAGTTCCCTAAGTACCCTCGGGTGCAAGCCATCTTGTCCCGGTGATTTATTAATGTAAAGTTTCTCAAGTCTAATTTTAATTCTGTCCTCTGTTAACCATGGAGGTGCTTCCTGTGTTGTGTCATGAAGATAAACACTGCAGTTTTGGTTAATGAAGCCCCCCAATTCCCTCGTGAAGACTGAGGAGAAGAATAAATTCAATACCTTCGTTATCTCCCCATCCTTAGTAACCAGATGTCCTTCCTCATTCTTTATGGGGCCAATATGGTCTGTCCTCCCTTTAGTGGCGCCGACATGGACCTGTCATCCGCCTGCTCAGCAGGGGATCAGCGGATTCCACTTCACAAAGGCGCCCGTGTGAAAGGGGCCTAAAGCTGCACTCCAGCCTTCATTTCAGTCTTGCACAGTTGTACAGGTTCCTGGCCTATACTGAAATAAACTTACTCTGATTTCACTGCACACTGTGAGCTTCTCACAACATGCATTGGAATCTGCAACAAGTCAAATAGCGGCGGCCTCATTTTCTATTTCCAAAACAAAACATTTTTTTAAACCCATTAATAAAAATTGTAATATATTGCAGCTTAGCAGCCCTTTACAATATTCAGGCTTTTTTTCTCTTTATTTTTACCTGGTAACACTGCCCAAGCACATTTGGCACACCTAGTGCGCACGCCTATTAAATCCCTATTCATACTTTGTATATAGACCCACATTGTTGGTAAAATTTTTATTTTGCCTTAACCACTTGCTTACCGGGCAATTTCACCCTCTTCCTGCCCAGACCAATTTTCAGCTTTCAGCGCTTTCACACTTTGAATGACAATTGCGCGGTCAAACACTGTACCCAAATTAAATTTTTATCATTTTTTTCACACAAATAGAGCTTTCTTTTAGTGGTATTTAATCACCACTGGGGTTTTTATTTTTTGCTAAAGAAACAAAAAAAAGACACGGGAAGTGGCGTAGATACCCGCGGGTGGCTCGGGTATCTATGCCCAGAAGTGGGAGCAAAATACCTGTATTAGACAGGTATCTGCTCCCCCCTCCCCCCTGAAAGGTGCCAAATGTGACACCAGAGGGGGGGTAGGAACCGGAAAAGCTGAAGTTCCATTTTTGGGTGGAACTCCGCTTTAACAATAAAATAAAAAGAATAAAATTTAACTCGCCCCGTCCTTCACTGAACGCAAAAGCGAACGCGTAAGTAAATGGCGCCCACATATGTAAACGGTGTTCAAACCACATGTGAGGTATCGCCGCGAACGTTGGAGCGAGAGCAATAATTCTAGCCCTAGACCTCCTCTGTAATTCAAAACAGTAAAAGTTTTTAAAGCATCGCCTATAGGGATTTTTAAGTAGCGAAGTTTGTCGCCATTCCACGAGTGTGTGCAATTTTGAAGCGTGACATGTTAGGTATCTATTTACCCTGCGTAACATCATCTTTCATATTATGCAAATAAATTGGGCTAACTTTACTGTTTTGTTTTTTTTAAAAGCATGAAACTATATTTATTTTTTTCCAAAAAGAAAAAAAACATTTGAAAAATTGCTGCGCAAATACCGTGCTAGAAAAAAGTTGCAACGACCGCCATTTTATATTCTAGGGTCTGCTTAAAAAACATATATAATGTTTGGGGGTTCTACGTAATTTTCTAGCAAAAAAAAAAAAAAAGATTATTTCTACATGTAGGAAAAAAATTTCAGAATTGGCCTGGTAGGCAAGTGGTTAAGTGATCCGCTGTCATTGGCTGACAGCTGATCACCTGTTAAAGGGCCGCTGTGAATGACCCCTTTACCCTGTCCTGTGATCAGCCCAGTCTGAAGGACGCAGGAGGCTCACAAGCAGCGCGATCACGGGGAGGACGTCTATCGACTCCCTCGGGGCACTGGAAGCCCGCGCTGTAGCCGTCTTTGGACTATAGCGTGGGCGGAAAGTGGTTAAAAACCCCCAAAGGAGTCTTCTTTCAGATAAATATATGACAGGAACTCATATACAAATCAGGACAGGAAATATGAGATCAGGAAATAATTTTGCTATTTTCAGTACAGTATGTTTTACATATCTCAGGTTTCATGTGTAAGCAGCTGCAACAGAAAAACCGAATCCAACAACTTGAAGCAAAGCTGAGCTGAGTCTGTAGACCCCGCTGGGAGGGGGGAGAATTAGGGCACATTCCCCCCCCCCCCCCCCCCCCCAGGAGCCCCCAATATTGAGGCGAAAGGTGACAGGTCTTACCTTACACTCCAACAGGCTTTCCAGCAGATGTTCTCTGCAGAATTCTGTCTCATCATCTATGATCATTTTCCTCTGTAATACAAGTGAGAAGCAAGCAGAATTAAGCAGAATAAAAGTAGAACCAAAAAGGCAAAACCTTTTTTTTTTTTTTCATTTTTGGAGCAATTTCATTTTGGGTTAATAGCCAAAATAGGAAGTGAGAAGAAAACCCCGGCAAATTAAAAGGAGAAGTCCAGCCTGAGCTTTTTAGGCTGGGCTTCTCCTAAGGGTCACAGGAGTGAAATCCGTTTTGCGGTCCTGTGACCCGTTTTCAGCGGAGAGCGGTCTGAAGTCCGCTCACCGCTGATGTCACCAAGTTCAGTCCAGGCACCGCGTCATCCCGACTTAGGAAGTCTGGATCCGCCAGGTGCCTGGACTGATGGCAATCTCAGCCTCTTAGCGAGCCTCTGAGAGGCGGAGACGGCCGTTCCCTGCCCCCTCCATAGCTTAGCGTTCCAGTGAGCGTGGAGGAGCAGAGCAGGAGAGATGCCGCGTGACAGGCAGCAGCTCTCCACTCGGGGAGGTGAGAGAACCGAGCCATCGGCGGTGTTCAGTGGCTCTGTTCTCAGTGAAAAGGCGGCGGGGGACAGATGCAGCATCCACCTAGGTAAGTATGAATAGGAGGAAAGAAAAACAAAAAACATACTTCTCTTTTATGGGAATTTCTTGGGGCCCCCCAGGTTACCAGAACTAGTGTCCCCATTGGAAGATTCCCCCCCCCCCCCTATTACTGTTCTGAGGACAACCCAAAATTTGGGATTTTCTTTCACTTTCAATGAAAATATTAAACATGACAAAAAGAGAGGGTGAATCTCCCAAATGGGACACAGACAGCAATAAAATCCTAATGGTGACCTCCAGAGTTAGCTGACATCCTTCCACGTAGAGTGGGTTACAAGGCATGGTGGGTGTGATGCAAGGTAGATTGATGGGCGCCAGACACTTCTTGAATGCAAAGAGATTTATTGTCTCTTGAACAGAACTGTGGGAGAGAGGGTTAGGGCCAGGACACCCTTAAGTAGATGCAATGTTAATTGGCAGACTCCAAGACTTCTATGGGCGGGCAGACAGCCATGCAGGGAAGGCATGCAGCTTCAGGCATGAGTAGGACCGCTGTCTCCTATGGTAACAATCTTGTAACAGTTACTAACAAAAGTTGTAGCAAACTCCTTGTTTCTTCTACAATCTCCTATTGTAGAACTTCATTCAACTGAGCTCCCAGTCTTTCACTAGACTAACAGATCCACTCGCCACTGGATCTCCTGAGCTCTTCCAATCTTCTCACTCAGTATCTTCCTCAAGCGTCACCCCCGCGTCCCTGCTGGATCCCTAGCTTGGCACTCACAGATACTCCTCAAGCTTCACCCCATTGGCCTGCTTGGTCCCTGGCTTGGCACACAATAATGCTCTGCAAGCGTCACCTCCGCTGGCTGGGTCCATGGCTTGGCACTTGCTGAAGTTTCCCAATTCTTCACCGTCCCCCTCTGGTGAGAATACTGCTCTGGTACTTGCTTCCGCTACTCACTGTGGTCCATGGTAATAAGGCGGATGGTCCCTTAGTGGCGATAACTTCCCCTCTACCTCCGACGACAACTGGTTCTCCAGCTGGCAGAACCGTTACTTCTGGTTGGACTGCAAGCTCGCAGTCCCAACCCTACGCTGCTCTCTTGCTTCTGGATAGGCCCTCAGACAGCCCAACAGCCAGATGTCCCTGGGATAGGCCTCAGGTCTCTGGCCTAGCAGCCTGGAGCAATACAACACACATCCACCCAGACAGCCGCCCAGGTGGCACCGAACTCCAATCACCTGACTCCACCCAAATAAATAGGTTCTCCCAGCAGGCCAAGGAACTCAAGAAAATCCCTGCCTATTGGCTGAGATACTCCATTCATTCTTAACCTGTCCTTGCAATGTCCTTGTCTTATCTGAAGTCACCAGATACCCGGCCACCTAGTGACAGAAGAGAGAAGTGCAACAAGTCCAGAATTAGGGTGAAATCAATTGACCTCCTGACAATTGGCCAAGGCAACTATCACTTGGCAGATAAATTTAATAGCAACCCTCCCTAAACGCCAGGGTGCTACATCAGCTTACCTATAGGTAAACCTTATAGAAGGGAGTTTACTCCCATTTTAACATAAACTTGTTTGAGTAGTGGTTTAGTGAACAAAAGCTTGTTGACACTCATCCTAACACTGTCATCTCTCACTAATGCCAATTAATATCCTACCTTGCCCACTGTCAACCAATCATTCAGCTCATCAGTATCTGGAATCTCTGTAGTACATTCTGGGAACCAATCGACTTCTTCATAGGCTGTTGCCTACAATATCAAACATAAAAATATTTAGACATTTCATGTGAAGCATGCTACGAATCAAACCCTATATACACCCTCCATGTGATCACCACTCACCTCAGGCTGATTTCTATATACACCCTCCATGTGATCACCACTCACCTCAGGCTGATTCCTCTATATACACCCTCCATGTGATCACCACTCACCTCAGACTGATCCCTCTATCTATACACACTCCATGTGCTCACCACTCACCTCAGGCTGATTCCTCCATCTATACACCCTCCATGTGATCACCACTCACCTCAGACTGATCCCTCTATATACACCCTCCATGTGCTCACCACTCACCTCAGGCTGATTCCTCCATCTATACACCCTCCATGTGATCACCACCCACCTCAGGCTGATTCCTCCATCTATACACCCTCCATGTGATCACCACTCACCTCAGACTGATCCCTCTATCTATACACACTCCATGTGCTCACCACTCACCTCAGACTGATCCCTCTATCTATACACACTCCACGTGTTCACCACTCACCTCAGGCTGATTCCTCCATCTATACACCCTCCATGTGATCACCACCCACCTCAGACTGATTCCTCCATCTATACACCCTCCATGTACTCACCACTCACATCAGACTGATTCCTCTATATACACCCTCCATGTGATCACCACTCACCTCAGATTGATTCCTCCATCTATACACCCTCCATGTACTCACCACTCACCTCAGACTGATTCCTCTGTATACACCCTCCATGTGCTCTCCACTCACCTCAGGCTGATCCCTTTATCTATACACACTCCATGTACTCACCACTCACCTCAGACTGATTCCTCTATCTATACACCCTCCATGTGATCACCACTCACCTCAGGCTGATTCCTCTATCTATACACCCTCCATGTGATCACCACCCACCTCAGACTGATTCCTCTATATACACCCTCCATGTGCTCACCACTCACCTCAGGCTGATCCCTTTATCTATACACACTCCATGTACTCACCACTCACCTCAGACTGATTCCTCTATCTATACACCCTCCATGTGATCACCACTCACCTCAGGCTGATTCCTCTATCTATACACCCTCCATGTGATCACCACCCACCTCAGACTGATTCCTCTATATACACACTCCATGTGATCACCACCCACCTCAGGCTGATTCCTCTATCTATACACCCTCCATGTGATCACCACTCACCTCAGGCTGATTCCTCTATCTATACACCCTCCATGTGATCACCACTCACCTCAGGCTGATTCCTCTATCTATACACCCTCCATGTGATCACCACTCACCTCAGGCTGATTCCTCCAATCCACATCCAGTTCCTTTTCAAACCCTTTTAGGATTAACCCGAGACCTCTCCGCCCTTTCTGATTGGACGTTTCGACAATCTCCTTCCGGCCCTGGCCGTACTTCCCCAAACCCTCGCCTTCTCGGAAACCCATCTTGGCCTAAATGATGGAAACAAACAATGAAACAATTTAACAACCAGGAATTCATCGTGCGCTTACAGAAAATAAACACAATGGGGAGTTTAAAGTAGAACTATAGGCAAAACTTTTTTTCATTTGGATAGAGTAAGGGAGGGTTATAACCCGTCAGTTATTGTTTTGCCATCTGTGTCCCATTTGGGGGGGTTTACCTTCACTTCCTGTCCTATAGCCAAAACAGAAAGTAAAAGGAATACCCTGCAAATCAAAGTGTTACTAAACCCACAACAGTAAAATCAGTTTCTATATGCAGTGAAGCATGCTTGTTATACTCACTATGGAACACAAGGGGTTAATCCTCTGCATTATGTGAAAACTCAGGCTGTTTGATCCTGTCTCCTCTGATCTCCCCCTTCTTTCACTGTCCCCAATCCATCTCCTGATAGTACAGAGCCTTGGAGTCACTCTGCACATGCTCAGTTTGGTGTGTATTGCTAGTTTTTTTATTTTTTTGGAAGGTGCATGTGCTCAGCAAGGAGCCAATCAGCACTGCCCAGAGAGAGGGTGAGGGGTCATGCAGCCTCATAGGACAGTCAGAATAGAATGAAAACTCATCCTACAAGCGTTAACCAGACACTGATAGAAGTCACAAGACCGCTATATAATGCAGATGAGAAAAGTTATTTAGCAGTTTATATTTACTACAATAATTGCTTTTCCATGTTCTAAGTACTGTGGGAGACCAAATATAGTGAATGCCGGTTCCTGGGTCCTTGGATAACCCCCCCCCTCCCCTTTTCACCTTGTTCTGCAGCTGCCTCCCAGAGCCCCCCTTTTCCTTACCTGAGCCCATCTGATCCAGTGATGTGCACGAGCGCAGTGGCTCCAGCCGCTCTCTCTCTCCTCATTGGACAGATTGATAGCAGCGGGAGCTTGATTGGCTCCTGCAGCTGTCAATCAAAACCGGTGACCGGTGAGCAGGAGGCGGGGTCAAGTCCCACTGTCTGTGTCAATGGACGCAGCAGTGAGACTCTGGAGCGAGCACACATGGGTGCCCTCTAGGGAATGTTGCTTTTCCTGGGGGGCACCCGAAGTAGAGGAATGGCCTGGAACACCAGCGGGGGACCCCATAAGAAGAGGATCGGGGCTGCTCTGTGCAAAACTATTGCACAGAGCAGGTAAGTATAGGAATGTTTTTATTTTTTTTTTATTTTTTAAATTAAGCTTTATAACCACTTTAACCAGTGCTCGGCTGGACACTGATGAAGTCACAAGGCTGCTATATACTGCTGATGACAAAAGGCATTTAGCAGCTTATATTTACTAATACTATAGCATTTCCTTGTTCTGTGTACTGTGGGAGAGCAGATATAGTGACTGCAGGCTCCTGGGTTTAGTAACACTTTAAGGGAATCCCTTGCACCCCCCCCCATGTCACCAGAACTAGTGTCCCCATTGGAAGATTTAGCTTCTTTTACTTGTCTGGGGACAACCAAAAATTTGGGGATTTTCTTTTACTTTCTGATGATAACAGTAAACAGGACAAATAAAGACGGGGGGGGGGTCTCCAAAAATGTTTTAAGACAATACAAAGAGGTTACTCAGCCCTGCCAGCCATTCGTATTTTAGTATACGCAATATTAAAGCGGAGTTCCAGGCTGGGGGGGGGGAAAGAAAATGAATGTCAGCAGTTACATATAAGCACACTTACCTGTCCAGGGTTCCTGCGATGTCGCCCCCCCCCCCCCCCCAAGCCGATCCATACATCAGCTCAGGGTGCAGGCGCCGGTGTTCTATCAGATTACCGCTACCCATCAGATCGTGTAACCGAAGTGACGTTCCGACCAAACAAATATTTACTGTGCATGCGCTATGCGTTCCAACATGCATTCCACGTGACTATGCGTTTCAAACGCTTCATGATCTGACGAGTAGCTGTAATCTGATAGAACAGCGTCAGCAGAGTAATTTTAGCAATAAAAAAAGAGTTTATATAAATAAATATAGTATATTGATATCTGTGATGCTGTTTTGATGTTACATTTTGTAACAAGCTGGACTCCAGCAGTAGGAAGGTGGTGGAGGCCATGTTGGTACACCCAGCAGTAGGAAGGTGGCAGAGGCCATGTTGGTACACCCAGCAGTAGGAAGGTGGCAGAGGCCATGTTGGTACACCCAGCAGTAGGAAGGTGGCAGAGGCCATGTTGGTACACCCAGCAGTAGGAAGGTGGCAGAGGCCATGTTGGTACACCCAGCAGTAGGAAGGTGGCAGAGGCCATGTTGGTACACCCAGCAGTAGGAAGGTGGCGGAGGCCATGTTGGTATACCCAGCAGTAGGAAGGTGGCAGAGGCCATGTTGGTACACCCCACACTGCTCAGCGCTAAAGCTTTAGGCTTTCAAAATTAAACATCCACACAGCATCACAGATGTCAATATACTATATTTATTTATATACGCTCAATTTATTGCTAAAATGACATTGCAATGTAAGAGTTAGCTGGGTGTAGTAAGATGTCCGCTGCCGCTGTTGTCGAACAATCTGATGGGCTCTGTTGGTAGTGAAGTGGAGAAGTGTGTGGAATGCATAGCTCATGCGCAGTTCGGTTTTTTTTGGCGGCATGTCCCTTCTGTTGCACAATCTGATGGGTAGCTGTAATCTGATAGAACACTGGCATCTTCCCTAAGGGAAACAGGAAGTGAAGCCTTGTGGCTTAACAGCCTGTTTCCTGCTGAGCTGCTGAGCTGCACCTCCTGAATGGTCCCGCTGCCTTCTGGCACATGTGTGTCTCCCAGAAGATAGCGGGAGGGGGGGGGGGGCGAGATTTCGTAGATCACCACACAATGATTGCAGCGATCTTACCCAGAAGTGGGAGCGGGTACCTGGTTTTGAAAGGTATCCGCCCCCCCCCCCCCGAAAGGTGCCAAGATGTGGCAGCGGAAGGGGGGGGGGGGGGGGCAAACAAACTGTGCTCCCCCTTTTGGGTGGAGCGCTGCTTTAATCCCTCATCCTACAGTTCTGGAAAGTGCAGTTTAACCACTTCCGGACTGCCCGCGTCATTATACGTCAGCTGTTTGAAGAGGAATATCGTTGCTAGCTGCTATAACCCCAGTATCCTCTTCTTCAGTGAGCGGTCCGGTTTAAGATAAAAGTGGTCTCTGCGGTGGATTCGCCGCAAGATTACTTTTATCGGTGGCGGGAGAGGGGCCCCCCCTCCCGCCGCGCTCCGGTGTCCTCCACATGCCAGAGCCGTCAGCAGCGACGGAGGCGATCGGTCCTTCTTGTGGCCTGACATGGAGATGAGTAAGGGGAAGATGGCCACCACCCGTCTCCATATCATTGCAGGGCAGAAGCGACGTCAAAACGTCACTTCCGCCCATAGCTCTTAAAGGGCCATTTTTTTTTATTGCATTTTAGTGTAAATATGAGATCTGAGGTCTTTTTGACCCCCAGATCTCATATTTAAGAGGACCTGTCATGCTTTTTTTCTATTACAAGGGATGTTTACATTCCTTGTAATAGGAATAAAATTGACACAATTTATTTATTTTTTCAAAACAGTGTAGAAATAAAAAATAAAAGGTAAAATAAATAAAAAAAAAAAAAAAGATTTTTTTAAACACGCCCCGTCCCAACAAGCTTGCGTGCAGAAGCACGTATACGTGAGTAGCGCTCGCATATGAAAACGGTGGTCAAACCACACATGTGAGGTATCGCCGCGATCGGTAGAGCGAGAGCAATAATTCTAGCCCTAGACCTCCTCTGTAACTTAAAAACACGCAACCTGTAGAATTTTTTAAACATCACCTATGGAGATTTTTAAGGGTAAAAGTTTGTCGCCATTCCACGACCGGGCGCAATTTTGAAGCCCGACATGTTGGGTATCAATTTACTCGGCGTAACATTATCTTCCACAATATAAAAAAAACTTGGGCTAACTTTACTGTTGTCTTATTTTTTAATTCAAAAAAGTGTATTTTTTCCAAAAAAAGTGCGCTTGTAAGACCGCTGCGCAAATACGGTGTGACAGAAAGTATTGCAACGACCGCCATTTTATTCTCTAGGGTGTTAGAAAAAAAATGTATAATGTTTGGGGATTCTAAGTAATTTTCTAGCAAAAAAACCTGTTTTGAACTTGTAATCAACACATCTCAGAAAGAGTCTCGGTCCTTAAGTGGTTACTCCACCATGACCAGTTGTTGGCAGAGTGATGCCCAGTATGTGATTACCATGAGTTTCTGGG
The DNA here is from genome assembly GCF_042186555.1 of Aquarana catesbeiana. Lineage (NCBI taxonomy): Eukaryota > Metazoa > Chordata > Amphibia > Anura > Ranidae > Aquarana > Aquarana catesbeiana. The sequence continues at coordinate 681,360,375 of NC_133327.1, read as the reverse complement.
AGACGCTGTTAAACATGGAGTAGCGGGATGATGTGCCTTCTGCGAGGGGGTCCGTTTGATCTCTATCCCCCGACCCAAACACGGGTCTCTTCTCATCGACCTCGCTGTCTGAGCCGGTCCCGCTAGTGGAAGACTCTGTGGAAGGGCAGAAAACACCATACAGGTTATGTATACAAGGAGCACCGGAAAATAACAATGGTTAAACATTGAAAACATTGCACAGGAGAGGAGCCTGCAATTCAGCTTTACGTAAGCTACATTGTGTACAGCACTACTAATTTTGACATCAAATTTTGATTTAGTTATAGACTTCTGACTAAAATGTCATTTTAGTTTTAGTTGCATTTTAGTCATCTGAATTGTTTTAGTGGTATTTTAGTCTACTAAAATCTCCAGTACGCTGCGAAGGGCTCTAGATATGGCCCATAATGGTGATTATTTCACTTCATGTGATTGCAGTGTTTGTACGGTTATGATGGATTGTTTTCTGAAGTGAACTATTTGTATCATTATTGTACGGTGGTACGACTTTATCATATCTCAATAAACCTATACCGGATTTAAAAAAAAAAAAAAATCTCCAGTACATTTTAGTCAACTAAAATCGAATGGGTTTAGTTAACTCCTTTATTGCCAACGTAACACATATATGCGGCCTCACGGAAGTGGGCTTTTTTTTTTTTTTTTTCCATGGGAGCGCCTCTATGCATTTCTTCCAAGGCACACTCCTAGCACAGAGACTGGGGTCTCACCAAGAGCCTAAGGTTTCGTACTAACAATAAGGACCAGGATCTACCCAATCCCAGGTCACCGAATTGCTGTGGAAGCCTCTGATTGGCTATTACAGTGATCAGCCTCTGTAAAGCCCGCCCCTGTGTTTTTTCCTTTCTGTAAATGGAGAAGAAGGCTACAATGTATCTTTCTTGTTCCTTGCAGGAAGAAAAAAAAAGAAAAAAGAAGCGTTTGTAAAAAAAAAACAAAAACAAAATAATAATAAAAAATAAAATGAAATATTAAAGAAAAATACCTAGATCAAGGTTTCATCTAGGTCAGTGCCAGGGTTAGTGTTTGGGTCAAGTAAGGGTCAAAGGTCGGGGTCAGTATATTCTGGACACGATTTTTTGTTTTAAATTAGCATCAGGGTCAGTAATTATAACATACACATATGTGATATCGTTGCGATCGTCAGGAGTAGGAGATTTTATTTTGTTTTGTTTTTTGGTGGTAGGTTATGGTAGTAACAAGAAATATATAGCTAAATTCGATAATGAACAAAAAAAAAACACAATCAGGAGCTATCGATTACTAATTACCACCAATAGAAAGCCCAATTTGCCCTGAAAAAAAACATGTACAGGGGTATTATGACATAGATATTTATCATGTCCAGGGGTATGACATTGTGATTTATCATGTCCAGGGGTATGACATTGTGATTTATCATGTACAGGGGAAATTATGACATTGTGATTTATCATGTCCAGGGGTATGACATAGATATTTATCATGTCCAGGGATATGACATAGATATTTATCATGTCCAGGGGTATGACACTGTGATTTATCATGTCCAGGGGTACGACGTTGTGATTTATCATGTACAGGGGGAATTATGACATTGAGATTTATCATGTCCAGGGGTATGACATTGAGATTTATCATGTCCAGGGGTATGACATTGAGATTTATCATGTCCAGGGGTATGACATTGAGATTTATCATGTCCAGGGGTATGACATTGAGATTTATCATGTCCAGGGGTATGACATTGAGATTTATCATGTCCAGGGGTATGACATTGAGATTTATCATGTCCAGGGGTACGACGTTGTGATTTATCATGTACAGGGGGAATTATGACATTGTGATTTATCATGTCCAGGGGTACGACGTTGTGATTTATCATGTACAGGGGGAATTATGACATTGTGATTTATCATGTCCAGGGGTATTATGACATTGTGATTTATCATGTCCAGGGGTATTATGACATAGATATTTATCATGCACAGGGGGAATTATGACATTGTGATTTATCTAGAAACACAAGTGAAGAGGAATGAGGAGCGGTAGCCCAAAGCAGCCATTCAGAAAGCAGATGACATCTGATTGGCTATTAAAGACACCATTATTTCCAACTGTAGTCCGGGGCCCTGGGTCAGAATATTCCAGAAGGAGTTACCCTGGGTGCCATGATTGCTGTACTGGGTGTCATCATCAGAGGTGGAGCTTAGGTTCAGGCCCAATTCTTCAATACGTCTCTTCTGTTTAGTCAGAGCGCTGCTCTCTAATTCACGTTCCGCTCTTCTCTTCATTGTCACTACGGAGAGGAGAAAGACTCACTTGTAAGTATCTGAATTTGAGATTTTACAAATAAGAAAAAGTCTTGCTAGATGTTTATATCCGGTCTAAGACGGCCGTACACAATTATTGGTTTAAAAGTACAGCTGTCACAAATGTGGGAAACTCAAACAAAGAAACTACTTAAAGCGGAGCTCCACCCAAAAGGGGAAGCCCTGCTTGTATGCCCCCCCCCCCGCTGCCACATTTGGTGCCTTTTGTGGGGGAGGGTGGGAGCGAGTACCTGGTTTTGACAGGTATCCGCTCCCACTTCCGGCTGAGTTCACCTCAGCAAATTGAGCCAGGTATTCGTCTCCTTCCTCCTTCCCCCACACAGCCGGCCCATTCACAAAGCGAAGCACGATTCGCACGTGCGCAATAGGAAACCGGCTGTGAAGCCACAAGGCTTCACTGAGGGCTTCCCTTAGCCACGATGGCAGTGTCAGCAACCGGAGAGCTGATTGTGCAGGAACACAAAAAAACATCCCTTCCCACCCTGTCAGAACAGAACTCTGCCTTGTTTACATAGGCAGAACTCCGTTCTGAGTCTGCTCGACGATCGGTGGGTGCGGCAGACATCGAGTGCCCGGCACCCGCAGATCGGCTTCAGCTGTGAAGTAGAAGCAGCCCACCGGCGGAAGTGCAAAATCACGTATATATACACATGATCCGGTGCACAGCTGCTGCTCTGTAGCAGTAAAACTGCTATAGGGAAGGAGCGAGGGGTTAAACTGGAAGTAAACGTTTGGGTGGTTTTTTTTTTCCTAACCTGAAAGGTAATATCATAATGTGCCAGTATGCATTGCATACTAGCACATTATGTTAAACTTACCTGAAAAAAAAAAACAACTTTCCAGCGCTGCGCTGTCACCGCTGCAGGCGCTCCCATCTTCACCCGGTCTTCCTTCCAGGTTCGCGGACTCCAACTGTGTGACTGGCTGGAGCCGCGATGACGTCAATCCCGCTCTTGCACGTGGAAGCCCCAATTTACGGCACAGGTCTCTGCAGGAGCGCCCCCCACCCCCCACCCCGGGTGGCTGTTCCTTCAGAGCGCATGCACGGGTGATGTTGTCAGCTGCATGTACAGTAAATGTTTCCTAAACGGCGCACGTTTAGGAGAAATTTATACTACCTATAGGTAGAGCTGCACGATTAATCGTCAAGAATTGTTATCGCAATTTTTTTCCCCCGTTGCAATCTTAACAAAAGTGTTTCACAATTCTTAATATGCAAAGAATTCTCTCTGCTCTTCTGAAGACACAGCCGTCAAAAGAAAGGAAGAAAAAAAAAAAAAAACAGGCATTCTGCCAAGAAAAAAAAAAAACTTACACAGAACATGGAGGGGCCGGCCAGGAAGTGCGACGTCTCAGATGTCATATAGATCCTCTGTGATCCTTCAGGTCATCGCCAGGTCTTGGAGGCAGGGGGCGCCGCGCGGCTCTGTCAGCGGGAGATATTGTGTGAGGAGTCTGCACACAAAACAAAAAGATGGTGGAGGAAACCTAGAATGAAATATGTGGCTACCATTTGCCAACTTCCCCCTGAAAACTGCTAGCTGATTGTCACACACTGATCCCCTCACTTCAATACTTCCAGTCACCGATCAATAGAATATACAGGAGATCGGACTGCACCGGCTCTGTATATATTCTGGTCTTACAGATTCCTGGAGCTGAAAACAGCCAAACAACTTGCCTTTTCATAGAGAGGTCAATCCTGGACACCAACTCAAAACTGACGATAAAGCTTACTACTGCTCACAAGTAAAACATATAACCATAAAAAAAAATAATAATAAATAAAAATACATACAGCTGTGCTCATAAGTTTACATACCCTGCCAGAATTTATGATTTCTTGGCCATTTTTCAGAGAATATGAACGATAACACAAATAAATTTTCTTTCTCTCATGGTTAGTGTTTGGCTGAAGCCATTTCTTATCAACCAACTGTGTTTACACTTTTTAAATCATAATCACAACAGAAACTACCCAAATGATCGTGATCAAAAGTTGTGCAGCTCTATTACATACCCTGGTGATTTTGGCCTGATAACATGCACACAAGTTGACACAAAGAGGTTTGAATGGCTATTAACCACCTCAATACAGGGCACGTACACCCCCTTCCTGCCCAAGCCATTTTTCAGTTTTCAGCGCTGTCGCACTTTGAATGACAATTGCGCGGTCGTGTTACACTGCACCTTAATTAAATTTTTATCATTTTTTCCCCACAAATAGAGCTTTCTTTTGGTGGTATTTGATCACCTCTGCGGTTTTTATTTCTTGCGCTATAAACAAAAGAAGAGGGACAATTTTGAAAAAACACAATATTTTTTCCTTTTTGCTATAATAAATATCCAATTTTTTTTTTTTTTTTTAACAAATTTTTTCCTCAGTTTAGGCCGATACGTATTCTTCTACATATTTTTGGTAAAAAAAAATTGCGATAAGCGTATATTGATTGGTTTGCGCAAAAGTTATAGCGTCTACAAAATACGGGATAGATTTATAGCATTTTTATTATTTATTTATTTTTTACTAGTAATGGCGGCGATCTGCAATTTTTATTGTGACTGCGATATTGCGGCGGACACATCGGACACTTTTGACACATTTTTGGGACCATTCACATTTATACAGCGATCAATGCTATAAAATTGCATTGATTACTGTGTAAATGTGACTGGCAGGGAAGGGGTTAACACTAGGGGGCGCTCAAGGGGTTAATGTATTACCTAAGGAGGTGATTCTAACTGTGGGGGGAGGGGACTGACTGGGGGAGGTGACCGATCGCTGTCCCTATGTACAAGGGACACGCCATCGGTCTCCTCTCCTCTCTGACAGGACGTGGATCTGTGTTTACATGCACAGATCCACGCTCCTGCTGTGTTACCCGGCAATCGCGGGTGCCCGGCGGACATCGCGGCCGCCGGGCACGCGCACCGGGTCCCGAGTGACACGGCGGCGCGCGCGCGCCCCCTAGTGGCTCGGGAAGGCGAGGACGTCATATGACGTCCTCCCAGAATAACAGAAGCCTCGTCCAGCCGTCATATGACGGTGGGCGGTGGCTTAGTGGTTAAAGGTAACCATCCTCCCCTGTGATCTGCTTGCTTGTAATCAGTGTGTGTGTATAAAAGGTCAATGAGTTTCTGGACTCCTGACAGACCCTTGCATCTTCCATCCAGTGCTGCACTGACGTTTCTGGATTCTGAGTCATGGGGAAAGCAAAAGAACTGTCAAAGGATCTGCAGGAAAAGGTAGTTGAACTGTATAAAACATCCTCCCCTTCTGTTCTGCTTTTGTTTTTCATTTCGTTCTTTTAGGTAGGAATGGTATAGATTGAAGGAGTTGGATGTAAGGAGTGGAAAATATAGAGTAGAAGTTTACATTTCAGGAATGTTAAATGTATAATGTTAATTGTTAAGTGCTAAATGTAATGTGTTATGTAAATATGTAATGTATATGATTGTATTTTGAATACATGAATGAATTTTGGAACTTTCCTTTTTAAAGTGGAGTTCCACCCAAAAGTGGAACTTCCACTCATCGGATTCCCCCCTCGACCCCCCCCTACGGTGTCACAGTTGGCACCTTTCATGGGGGAGGGGGGTGCATATACCTGTATATTACAGGTATCTGTACCCACTTCCGGCATAGATAGCCACAGAATCTGCGGGTATTTACGCAACTTCCTGTTCCCCCCCCCCACTGTCTGCTGGGAAACACACGGGTCCCAGAGACAGCAGGGACCAGCTTTATTGCGCTGCGCGACTCGCACATGCGCAGTAGGGAACCGGGAAGTGAAGCCGCACGGCTTCACTTCCTGATTCCCTTACGGAAGATGGAGGCGGCAGCACCCGAGGACCGAGAGACGGTTCGGCCTCGGGTGCCGACATTGCGGGCGCCCTGGACAGGTAAGTGTCCATGTTTTAAAAGTCAGCAGCTGCAGTATTTGTAGCTGCTGACTTTAAAAAAAAAAAAAAAAATTCGGCGGAGCTCCGCTTTAAGCTGAAACTCTTCTTTGTTAAATGTTGTCCTTAGATTTTCTTAAAAACAATAAAAAAGAGTTGAAACATTAAAAAAAATAACAATAAAAACAGGAAAGGAATATAAAAAGATATCCAAGGAATTGAGAATGCCAATCAGCAGTGTTCAAACTCTAATCAAGAAGTGGAAAATAAGGGGTTCTGTTGAAACCAAACCACGGTCAGGTAGACCAACTAAAATTTCAGCCACAACTAGCAGGAAAATTGTTCGGGATGCAAAGAAAAACCCACAAATAACTTCAGGTGAAATACAGAACTCTCTGAAAACATGTGATGTGGATGTTTCAAGATGCACAATAAGGAGGCACTTGAAGAAAGTTGGGCTGCATGGTCGAGTCGCCAGAAGAAAGTCATTACTATGCAAATGCCACAAAGTATCCCACTTACAAAACACCAAACAGCACAGAGACAAGCCTCAAACCTTCTGACACAAAGTCATTTGGAGTGATGAGACCAAAATTGAGCTTTTTGGCCACAACCATAAACACTACATTTGGAGAGGAGTCAACAAGGCCTATGATGAAAGGTACAGCATCCCTACTGTGAAACACGGAGGTGGGTCGCTGATGTTTTGGGGATCTGTGAGCTACAAAGACACAGGAAATTTGGTCACAATTGATGGCAAGATGAATGCAGAATGTTATCAAAAAATACTGGAGGAACATTTGCATTCATCAGCCAGGAAGCTGCGCACGGGACGTACTCGGACATTCCAACATGACAATGATCCAAAACACAAGGCCAAGTCCACCTGTCACTGGCTACAGCAGAATAAAGTGAAGGTTCTGGAGTGGCCATCTCAGTCTCCTGACCTCAATATCATTGAGCCCCTCTGGGGAGATCTCAAACGTGCCGTTCATGGAAGACAGCCCAAGAATTTACAGGAACTGGAGGCTTTTTGCCAAGAGTAATGGGCAGCTTTACCATCTGAGAAGATAAAGAGCCTCATCCACAAATACCACAAAAGACTTCAAGCTGTCATTGATGTTAAAGGGGGGAATACACAGTATTAAGAACTGGGGTATGTAAACCTTTGATCAGGGTCATATGGGTAGTTTCTGTTGCCATTATGATTTAAAAAGAGTAAACACAGTTGATTGATAATAAATGGCATCAGCCAAACACTAACCATGAGTGAAAGAAATGTTTTTGTGTTATCATTTATATTCTCTGAAAAATGGCCAAGAAATCATAAATTCTGCCAGGGTATGTAAACTTATGAGCACAAATGTATGTATGTATATATATATATATATATATATATATATATATATATATATATATATATATATATATATATATATATATATATATATATATATATACACACACACAAAAATAAATACAAGGTTTATTATAATGCTCAAAAGAAGATTAAATGAAATTAAACCAAGAACACCGGAAAAAAAAAGAAAATACATCACAAGAAAGGCCAAATAATTGCTAAAAACAATTAAGCGATGTGCAGTGGCCAGTACTAGGAGTAGTATAGAGGTGGAGGGGGTAGCAGAGAACTGTTATGTGTAGTGGTTAGTATTAAATGTTATAAGGAGGCGTGACGTCTAGTGGGCAGTATTAGGAGTAGTAGGTTTGTAGTAGAGAAGTGTGATGTATAGTAATAGGGGTAGTAGAGAGGTGTGAGGTGTACTAGGTTGTACTAGTTGTGGAGAAGAACGATGTGTAGTGAGTAAGTTGGTGTGGAATGGGTAATGTTAGGAGTAGTAGATTTATAGCAGATAAGTGTGAAGTGCAGTGGGCAGTATAAGGAGTAGTAGGTTTGTAGTAAAGGAGTGTGAGGTGTAGTACTAGGTATAGTAGAGAAGTGTGATTTGTACTAGGTGTAGTAAGCTAGAATGAAGTGTAGTGGGTAGGTTAGAAGTAGGGAGGTGTGATGTTATGGGTATTAGGAGTTAATAGGTAGAGTAGTGTGATGTGTAGTGGGCAGTATTAGGAGTAGTAGGTTAGTAGTAGAGAAATGTGATCTGTAGTATTAGAGGCAGTAGAGAAGTGTAAGGTGCACTGGGTCATACTAGGTGTAGTAAGCTAGTATGATGTGTAGTGGATAGGTTAGTAGTAGAGAAGTGTGAGGTATTAGCAGTAATATTAGGAGTAGTAGGTTATTAGTAGAGAATGTGAGGTGCAGTTGGCAGTATCAGAAGTACTAGAAAAGCGTGATGCATTCTGGGACAGATTAGGAGTAGTGGGTTAGAAGCAGAGAAGTGTGAGTTGTAGTAGGCAGTGTTATATGTAAAGGAGTTTGATACTGAGTGGGTAGTATTAGGAGTAGTAGAAAACTGTGATGTGTAGTGGGCAGTATTAGGAGTAGTATAGCGGTGGAGAAGGTAGTAGAGAAGTGTGATGTGTTTACTAGGTGTAGTAAGCTAGTATGATGTGTAGTGGGTAGGTTAGTAGTAGAGGAGTGTGATGTGTAGTGGGTAGTATTAGGTAAGTAGTAGAGAAGTGTGGTGGGTAGTATTAGTTACGGTAAGTAGTGGGACTGTGGTGGGTAGTATTAGGTAAATAGTAGAGGAGTGTGGTGAGTAGTATTAGTTAAGTAGTAGGAGTGTGGTGGGTAGTATTAGGTAAATAGTAGAGGAGTGTGGTGGATAGTATTAGGTAAGTAGTAGAGGAGTGTGGTGGGTAGTATAAGGTAAGTAGTAGAGGAGTGTGGTGGGCAGTATTAGGTAAGTAGTAGAGGAGTGTGGTGGGCAGTATTAGGTAAGTAGTAGAGGAGTGTGGTGGGTAGTATAAGGTAAGTAGTAGAGGAGTGTGGTGGGTAGTATTAGGTAAGTAGAAGGAGTGTGGTGGGTATTAGGTAAGTAGAAGAGGAGTGTGGTGGGTAGTATTAGGTAAGTAGTAGAGGAGTGTGGTGGGTAGTATAAGGTAAGTAGTAGAGGAGTGTGGTGGGCAGTATTAGGTAAGTAGTAGAGGAGTGTGGTGGGCAGTATTAGGTAAGTAGTAGAGGAGTGTGGTGGGTAGTATAAGGTAAGTAGTAGAGGAGTGTGGTGGGTAGTATTAGGTAAGTAGAAGGAGTGTGGTGGGTATTAGGTAAGTAGAAGAGGAGTGTGGTGGGTAGTATTAGGTAAGTAGTAGAGGAGAGTGGTGGGTAGTATTAGGTAAGTAGTAGGAGTGTGGTGGGCAGTATTAGGTAAGTAGTAGAGGAGTGTGCTGGGTAGTATTAGGTAAGTAGAAGAGGAGTGTGGTGGGTAGTATTAGGTGAGTAGTAGAGGAGAGTCATTTTTCCCTGATGAAGTCACGTGGGCGTGACGCTACGCATCGGGACTGAGTGATATACACACCGGAAGTGACGCAGGATTACAAGCTCGCCGCTCATGGAGTATGTTTGATTTTTGTGAGTGAGTAAACTAGCCATGTTTTTAACCAAATAAAAACTCGGTTAAGCAGCACTAAACCATCTAGAACCTCTTTTTTTTTATTTACCAACACGGAGGATATCGGGAGGAACCCCCTCTGAGGACGCACCATTTAGAGTCTTCCCAGTTGGACCAACCAGAGGAGGGGCCCTGGAGACAATCAGCCTGTCCCCTTACAGTAGTGAGGTGAGAGGTCAGAGAACACTTCAGTGTCACCACAATGGAATGGAGGGACTCACTACTCCGCATGGTCAAGGGGCTCACTACTCCGCATGGTCAAGGGGCTCACTACTCCGCATGGTCAAGGGGCTCACTACTCCGCATGGTCAAGGGGCTCACTACTCCGCATGGTCAAGGGACTCACTACTCCGCATGGTCAAGGGGCTCACTACTCCGCATGGTCAAGGGACTCACTACTCCGCATGGTCAAGGGACTCACTACTCCGCATGGTCAAGGGGCTCACTACTCCGCATGGTCAAGGGGCTCACTACTCCGCATGGTCAAGGGGCTCACCAGTCCGCATGGTCAAGGGGCTCACTACTCCGCATGGTCAAGGGACTCACTACTCCGCATGGTCAAGGGGCTCACTACTCCGCATGGTCAAGGGGCTCACTACTCCGCATGGTCAAGGGGCTCACCAGTCCGCATGGTCAAGGGGCTCACTACTCCGCATGGTCAAGGGACTCACTACTCCGCATGGTCAAGGGGCTCACCAGTCCGCATGGTCAAGGGACTCACTACTCCGCATGGTCAAGGGGCTCACCAGTCCGCATGGTCAAGGGGCTCACTACTCCGCATGGTCAAGGGACTCACTACTCCGCATGGTCAAGGGGCTCACTACTCCGCATGGTCAAGGGGCTCACTACTCCGCATGGTCAAGGGACTCACTACTCCGCATGGTCAAGGGACTCACTACTCCGCATGGTCAAGGGACTCACTACTCCGCATGGTCAAGGGGCTCACTACTCCGCATGGTCAAGGGGCTCACCAGTCCGCATGGTCAAGGGGCTCACTACTCCGCATGGTCAAGGGACTCACCACTCATCTTTGTATTATCACTTTCTATAAGGAATCACATCCTCAGTTTGTTCTGTTTTTTAGCTTTCATTGATATGTATTGATTGGCACTTTATTATCACATCATCATTCACATTTATCCATCATTTAGTATTTCATTCCCTGATTTCTGTTCTTTGGGATTTTTCAATTTATTATCTTCATTTTACCTCTTCACATTCTTCTATTCACCTGAGTTCTGTGTTATGTGTTTGAGGATCGCACTTCTGCCCATTCACTCACACTATGTGATGTACATATTACTGTACTAGTATGAGGTTAGTAGTAGTAGTAGGTGGTAGGGTGTAGTAGGTGGTATGGGATTAGTAGTAGAGGAGAGTGATGTGCAGTGGGTAGTACTACTGGTAGTAGTAGGGTGCAGTGGGTAGTAGTAGGGTTGCACACACACAGGATATAACACGTATCTCTGTACAGAGTTGTAGGACGGAGTGGTTGTCAGTCTCACTATCCCAGCACTGGGGGGGATGTGGGGTGGGAGGGGTAGAGGTCAGCAGTAAAGGGGTTAGCACGGAGCTCCTGGTGTCACCTGACAGGAGTAGTAGGGTGCAGTGGGTAGTACTGGTAGTAGTAGGGTGCAGTCTGTAGTGCATGGATGCTCAACCTGTGGCCCTCCAGCTGTTGCAAATCTACAAGTCCCATCCTCCCTCAGCCTGTGGGAGTCGTACTTGTAACAGTCAGCCTTGCAATGCCTCATGGGACTTTTTGTTCTGCAACAGCTGGAGGGGCCGCCAGTTTGAGACCCCATGCGTGTAGTGAGTAGTAGTAGTAGGGTGCAGTGGGTAGTAGTAGGGTGCAGTGGGTAGTAGTAGTTGGGTAGTAGTAAGGTGTAGTGGGTAGTAGTAGGGTGTAGTGGGTAGTAGTAAGATGCAGTGGGTAGTAGTAAGGTGCAGTGGGTAGTAGTAGGGTGTAGCGAGTAGTAGTAATAGGGTGCAGTGGGTAGTAGTAGTAGGGTGCAGTGGGTAGTAGTAGTAGGGTAAAGTGGGTAGTAGTAGTAGGGTAAAGTGGGTAGTAGTAGTAGGGTGTAGTGGGTAGTAGTAAGATGCAGTGGGTAGTAGTAAGGTGCAGTGGGTAGTAGTAAGATGCAGTGGGTAGTAGTAAGATGCAGTGGGTAGTAGTAAGGTGCAGTGGGTAGTAGTAGGGTGTAGCGAGTAGTAGTAGTAGGGTGCAGTGGGTAGTAGTAGTAGGGTGCAGTGGGTAGTAGTAGGGTGCAGTGGGTAGTAGTAGTAGGGTGCAGTGGGTAGTAGTAGTAGGGTGCAGTGGGTAGTAGTAGTAGGGTGTAGCGAGTAGTAGTAATAGGGTGCAGTGGGTAGTAGTAGTAGGGTGTAGTGGGTAGTAGTAGTAGGGTGCAGTGGGTAGTAGTAGGGTGCAGTGGGTAGTAGTAGGGTGCAGTGGGTAGTAGTAGTAGGGTGCAGTGGGTAGTAGTAGTAGGGTGCAGTGGGTAGTAGTAGGGTGCAGTGGGTAGTAGTAGTAGGGTGCAGTGGGTAGTAGTAGGGTGCAGTGGGTAGTAGTAGGGTGCAGTGGGTAGTAGTAGTAGGGTGCAGTGGGTAGTAGTAGGGTGCAGTGGGTAGTAGTAGTAGGGTGCAGTGGGTAGTAGTAGGGTGCAGTGGGTAGTAGTAGGGTGCAGTGGGTAGTAGTAGGGTGTAGCGAGTAGTAGTAGTAGGGTGCAGTGGGTAGTAGTAGGGTGCAGTGGGTAGTAGTAGTAGGGTGTAGCGAGTAGTAGTAATAGGGTGCAGTGGGTAGTAGTAGTAGGGTGCAGTGGGTAGTAGTAGGGTGCAGTGGGTAGTAGTAGGGTGCAGTGGGTAGTAGTAGGGTGCAGTGGGTAGTAGTAGTAGGGTGCAGTGGGTAGTAGTAGTAGGGTGTAGCGAGTAGTAGTAGTAGTAGGGTGCAGTAGGTAGTAGAGGATATAACACGTATCTCTGTAGAGAGTTGTAGGACGGAGTGATTGTCAGTCTCACTATCCCAGCACTGTGGGGAGGGGGGGAGGGGTAGGGGTCAGCAGTGAAGGGGTTAGCAGCACGGAGCTCCTGGTGTCACCTGACAGGAGGAGGGGGAGGGGGAGATACAGATAAGGGAACACATTGTAAATAAACACCCCCCTCCCCCATACACTGTGTGTTGGTGTCTTCCTATGACCGGGGTATTCTCTCCGTGTAATCTGATCTCCCCGGATCTCTCGCTGTCTCTCCGCTCACCGTCCGGTTTCGTTTCTCGTTCTGTTTAGTCGCGCCAGCCGGGTCCTCCAGTCCTCCCGCCGCGCCGAGATGACGTCATTCACAGCCCGCCGGGGTCCTTCCGTCGCGCCGGTGACATCACACGGGCTGTCCTGTCCGCTGCCTGATGCTACAGAGACCAGAGAGAGTGCGGGGGAGAGGGCGCTGGGGGATTGTCTCCATTCCTGTCCGGGACAAGGAGGAGGACTCTATCATCCCGGGACTACTCAGTGAGCAGGTGGGGGGGTCAGCTACTTACTATACTACCCACTGCACATCACACTTCTCTATTACTAACTTACTACTACCTATACTACCCACTGCACATCCCATACTACCCACTACACCCTACCACTACCAGTACTACCCACTGCACATCACACTTCTCTACTACTAGCACTACCCACCGTACATCATTCTTCTCTACTACTAACTTACTACTCCCTATACTACCCCCTGCACATCATACTTCTACTAACCTTCTACTACCAGTCCTACCCACTGCACATCACACTAACCTACTAGTACTACCCACTGTACATCATTCTTCTTTACTACTAGCTTACTACTACCTCTGCACATCACACTTCTCTACTACTAACCTACTACTACCAGTCCTACCCACTGCTCATCACACCTCTCTACTAACCTACTACTACTACTACCCACTGCACTTCCCATACTACCCACTACCAGTACTACCTACTGCACTTCACACTTCCCTACTAATAATCTACTACAACCAGTACTACCCACTGTACATCACACTTCTCTGCTACTAACCTACTACAACCTGCACATCCCATACTACCCACTACACCCTACTACTACCAGTACTACCCACCGCACATCATTCTTCTCTACTAACTTACCAGTACTACCCACCGCACATCATTCTTCTCTGCTACTAACTTACTACTACCCACTGCTCATCACACTTCTCTACTATTAATCTACTAGCACTACCCACTGTACATCATTCTTCTCTACTACTAACTTACTACTCCCTATACTACCCCCTGCACATCATACTTCTACTAACCTTCTACTACCAGTCCTACCCACTGCACATCACACTAACCTACTAGTACTACCCACTGTACATCATTCTTCTTTACTACTAGCTTACTACTACCTCTGCACATCACACTTCTCTACTACTAACCTACTACTACCAGTCCTACCCTCTGCACATCACACTTCTCTACTACTAACCTACTACTACCAGTCCTACCCACTGCTCATCACACTTCTCTACTACTAACCTACTAGTACTACCCACTGTACATCATTCTTCTCTACTACTAACTTACTACTCCCTATACTAACCACTGCACATTACACTTCTCTACTACTAACCAGTACTACCCACTGCACATCACACTTCTCTACTACTAATTTACTACTACCTATTCTACCCACTGCACATCACACTTCTACTAACCTACTACTACCAGTCCTACCCACTGCACATCACACTTCTCTACTACTAACCTACTACAACCTGCACATCCCATATTACCCACTACACCCTACTACTACCAGTACTACCCACCGCACATCATTCTTCTCTACTACTAACTTACTACTCCCTATACTACCCCCTGCACATCATACTTCTACTACCAGTCCTACCCTCTGCACATCACACTTCTCTACTAATAACTTACTACAACCAGAACACAAGAAAAGGGAGGTTGGGACTTTAGATGAGGCCATTGACTAGTGGAGGTTGTAAAAACATTTCATTGGCACAGATGATGTATAAATACATCACAATTATGAGCAGACAAGTAAAAACTGTTCCTTTCATTTATACCCCTTTCACACTGAGGTGCGTTGCAGGTGCTACAGCGTTAAAAATAGCGCCCGCAGAGCGCCCTGAAACAGCCGCTCCAATGTGAAAACCCCGAGAGCCTTCACACTGGAGTGCTGCGCTGGCGGGGCGTCAGAAAAAGTCCTGCCAGCAGCTTCTTTGGAGTGGTGAACTCACTAAAGCGCCTCTGCCCATTGAAATCAATGGGCAGCGCTGCTGTAACAGCGCTTTGCGGGCAGTTTTAACCCTTTTTCAGCCACTAGCGGGGGTTAAAAGCGTCCCGCTAGCGGCAGAATAGCGCAGCAAAGACAACGGTACAGCCGTTTCACCGCCGGGGGCGGCTCAGTGTGAAAGGGGGATATATATATATATATATATATATATATACACATACACACACACATACATGTCATCTGAGCGGCACATTGTAATGTTATAAAAGATATGTATACATTGTAAACATCATTGGTTGTAGATAGTGGGTCTAGATAGATTCCTATTGGCAGGCATATGACTTGACTGCATCCTAAATTTCCGACGCGTTTTGTGTATGATACACTTCCTCAGGGGGCGGATGCTCAAAAGTATCTACAAAATATAGAATATAATTTTAGTCTAATACAGCACTAGGAGTAACAGGAACGGGCAAGGTTGTCAATCCTGGTTACTTACATGAGATAAAGTACATTGGTGTAAGGTGAGTATGGAGCCAGGGCCAGAAAGATTTGTCTCTCCCGGAAGCTGAAGAAGTGTGCCATTAACGAAACGCGTCGGTAATTTAGAAAGCAATCATATGTCTGCCAATAGGGATCTAGACCCACTATCTACAACCAATGATGTTTACAATGTATACATATCTTTTATAACATTACAATGTGTCGCTCAGATGACATGTCTGTATATACTTATATTTACTCATCAATTCATTTTATATCCTATACCGTGAGGCCAATATGTATTCCATCGTGATATTTTTTTGATGTCCATGTCCTGAATGTATGTGTGAGTATAAATTAAAGGAACAGTTTTTACTTGTCTGTTCATAATTGTAATTTATTTATACATTAATTTCCAAAACGTCTTTCAGGACAGCACCCGAGAGATCATGGCTCCTCCTCCCACAGGAAACACCTCATCAATTAAGTCTTTAAATTGGAATCCTCCACGTTGCCTCATCAGTTTTTTGTGTTTCCTCCAGCTGGAGGAACACCTCTGGTGGGAGCCATGATCTCTCAGGTTTATCCTGGGAGACACAGGTTCTCACCTGTTAAGTTTTTTTTTTTTTTTAGGCTAGGAGAGTGAGCCTCCCACTTGCCTCTTACATGGACGGTCCCGTGGGCTCCCTCTCCCTCTTCCGTGCTCAGGGAGAGCCTGTACGTCCGGGGGTGCTGCCTCCAAAATTTTTTGCCTGACGGGCGGCCGTCCTATGTTCCCTTCTACATGAGGGATGAGCGGTGGCGGCCGCCATCTTGCTGGTGGCAGAAGAGCGCTTCAGCCACGTCCTGTAAGGGAGGAGGCAGCACTTCCGGGTCGGCGCGTGCGTCATTTCCGGCGCAAAGCGCAGTGGGAGAGGGCAGGGTCACCTGGCGCCTTTATTTCCGGTTCCAGGTCAGCGCAGCGGCGTTTTCGAATCTGGAACCGGTCATTTTCACCACGCACCGCAGACAGCTATGGATAGCGATGCAGCGGATAAGGGGGCAAGCCAAGGCGCCAGCAAGGCTAAGGTAAGGGACTGTGTCCTCTATTACTCTGGGCCGTTTTCTCCTGTGGGGGGGTTACTCACCCTTTCCCCCCCCTTCCCCCACCACCCACCCTTCCCCACCCCCTCTGCAGAAGGTATGTTGTAGTGGCTAGATTTAGTATATTTGCCCTACTACAGGGGATTAGGTGGTGGTGGCTTGCTGGGCACATGGAAAATGAGATGTTTCTTCCTTAGTGCACCTGGGTGTATTATTTGCGCTGTATTACAGCCTTTTAAGCGTGGTTCCATGTCTCTTTTCTGTTTGTCCAGGCCAAAGGTTCTGCCCAACCAGTCAAGAAAAGGTGCCCTGTCTGCAAAGAAAAATTAAGCGATGCTTGGACCAAAACGCTTTGTGCAGAGTGCATTACAAGTTTGGTCAGAGAGGAGACTCCATCCGTATGTGGCGACTTGGTGTCAACAATAAAGGATGAGCTCCGGGCCACCTTTCAAGCTTTTAGGTCAAACCTAAGAGAGGAGCCAGGTCCCTCTAGGGATCCTCTGGTTCCGCAGCCATCTTCAGAACCCCAGAGTGGTTCTCAAATAATTTTTGGGGGTCCGATATCCCAGGACGCTTCTCAAGAGTCCGTTTCCCTCGCTCCAGATGATACAGATTCTGAGGAGGAGGAAAATGAATCAGATACCGCTTCTAAATACAAATTGTCACTAGAAGAGGTGGGAGGACTCCTGAAGGTAATCTATGCCACTTTGGGGATAGAAGAGGAAAAGAAGGAACTCTCCCTGCATGACCGCATGTATGCTGGTTTAGGAGATTCAAAAGGCCGTTCTTTTCCAGTCCATTCAATTATCACTGATATGATTAAAAAAGAGTGGCTGGAACCTGAGAAAAAGCCTTTCTTTTCCCGGGCTCACAAGAAAAGATTTCCATTTGATGAGAATCCAGATTCTATATGGAATAAGGTTCCAAAATTGGACTCTGCCTTTTCTCAGGTCTCTAAGTCTACGGACCTCGCCTTTGAGGATATGGGCACTCTGAAGGAGCCCATGGACAAAAGGATGGACCTGCTTCTTAAAAGAACCTGGCAATCAGTAATGCACAATCTGAAACCAGCAATGGCAACAACCTGTGTTGCAAGGAACTTAGATCACTGGGTTAACCAGTTGAAAGCCCATGTAATAGCAGATTCCTCAAAACAGGAGATTCTAGACTCTTTTTCAACCCTGTCTGCAGCAATTTCATATATTGCGGATGCGTCTGCGGAATCTATCCGCATGTCAGCAAGGTCAGCAGCTTTAACAAATTCTGCCAGAAGCAGATAAGAAAAGGTCGTTTCCGGTTAAGAAGAAACAGGTGCAAACCCATAAGCGTTTCTTTCAGCCCCAAAAAGGTCAGCAGGAAGGAAAAACGCAGGGCAAGAGGAAGTCATGGTCTTCTCAGAAGCCCAAAGGTAGGGGTGGAGTGCTCTTCAATCCTCCTGCGGCCTCCGCAAAATCACAATGACTCCGTCAAGGTCGGGGGAAGACTCCAGGAGTTTCTTCCTCAGTGGAGAGCCATTTCCTCAAATCAATTCGTTGTAAATATGCTCTCCCAGGGGTATGTGATAGAATTTACGGAAGAACTTCCAAGAAGATTCCTGGTGACAAACGTCCCAAGGGATGCAGTCAAGGCTCTCGCCATGAAGTCCCTAATTCAGGAGCTGAAAAATCAGAGAGTCATTGTTCCGGTCCCAGCGGTGGAGTTCTTCCAGGGGTTCTACTCACATGTCTTTCTGGTTCAAAAACCTTCAGGAAAGTTCCGTCTTATCCTGAATCTCAAAGTGCTGAACAAATCGGTAGAATACAGAAGGTTTCGGATGGATTCAATATTTTCAGTAAGAAACCTCCTGTATCAAGGGTGCTATATGGCATCAATAGATTTACAAGATGCCTACCTCCACATTCCTATTGCCGCCAGGTCACAGAAATATCTGAGGTTAGCACTGAAAGAAGGGAAGAAGGTGGTACATCTACAATTCAGAGCACTCCCGTTTGGTCTGTCATCATCCCCAAGGGTCTTCACGAAAATAATGGCCGAAGCTCTGGCGCCTCTGCGTCTAGAGGGGATCTCAGTTATTCCTTATCTGGACGACCTGCTGTTTTTTGCACAGACCAGAGAAGGTCTTCAAGAAAACTTGCTCAGAGCCCGTGTTCATCTAGAATCCATAGGGTGGATTTTAAACCTTCAAAAATCAAATCTGATTCCCTCACAGGAAGTGTTATTCCTGGGTTTCCGTATCAACTCTTTAGAGCAAAAAGTTTTTCTTCCAGAGGAAAAGCAGAAAAAGTTGGTACAAGTGGTGTCATTGCTACAGTCCAATCAAGTTCTGTCCATCAGGAAGGTTATGTCAGCATTGGGAACCCTGACCTCTTCCATTCTGGCCATCCAGTGGGCAAAGCTCCATTTCAGACCTCTGCAAAGTTTCCTGTTAAAAACCTGGAGTCACCAGCAGGATTCACTAGATTCATTAGTGAAGATCCCTACTTCAGTAAAAAGAAGTCTGTGGTGGTGGAAGAACCAGACAAGGTACTCAGAGGGGCTGTTATGGTCCTTTCCAACTCAGGTGAGGTTGACAACAGATGCCAGTTCCTGGGGTTGGGGGGCTCATATGAGCGGCCGGTGGGCCCAGGGCTCGTGGGACACAAGAGATGCGCTGAGGTCCTCAAATTGGAGGGAACTAAAAGCTATAGAAATGGCCTTACTGACCTTTGCGGAAGAAGTCCAGGGGCAACATACTCAGATCCTGTCAGACAACGCCACGGCGGTGGCTTACATAAACAGACAGGGGGGAACCAGAAGCAAAGTTCTGCAGAGCTTGGCAAAAGGCATTCTGAGTTGGGCAGAGCTCCATACTCTATCCTTGTCCGCGGTCCATTTAAAAGGGACCCTAAACAGAGTAGCGGACTTCCTAAGCAGGAACCAGATTTTAGAGGCAGAGTGGCAATTGAATCCAGAAGTCTTCCAGTTAATAGTGCAGAAATGGGGGCGCCCAAGAGTGGATCTCTTCGCCACCCAGGAAAACTCGCAAATGTTTCGCTTCTTCTCCCTGAACAGGAACGAGGCATCACTGGGAGTGGATGCTCTGGCACAAGATTGGAAGTTTCACCTCTGTTACGCATTCCCCCCGTTTCAGCTTATCCCTCGGGTCATAGCAAAAATCAGGAAGGAGGAGACAACAGTGATCCTCATCACTCCTTTCTGGCCAAAAAGGCCTTGGTTTTCATCCCTTCTTCAGATGCAACAAGAACCTTACTGGCACCTTCCGTCAAGAAAAGACCTTCTGTTACAAGGTCCTCTGCTTCACCAGGAAGTAGCAAAACTAAAGCTCACGGCCTGGCTACTGAGGAGCAGCTCCTGAAGAGGAAAGGTTTCTCGGATAGGTTGGTAGCTACCCTCCTATCCAGTAGAAAGAAGGTTACAAGCGCAATCTATTCCAAAGTCTGGAAAATCTTCAACTCCTGGTGCACAGCATCTGACAGATCTCCAAAACAAATTTCTTCTGTGCTTGAGTTTCTGCAAGAAGGGGCGGACAAGGGCTTAGCGGTCAGCACCCTCAAGGTTCAAGTTGCTGCGCTGGGGGTATTCCTGGAAAAATCCATTTCATCAGAACCCCTAGTAATAAGATTCTTCAAAGCTCTTACCCGGTCTAGACCAGTGGTAATCAAAAGCTGTCCAGCATGGGACTTATCGGTTGTTCTACAGGCCCTGACCAAGGAACCTTTTGAACCCATTAATTTAGCCTCCCTGAAATTGATTACTTTGAAAACAGTGTTTTTAGTGGCTGTTACAACAGCTCGAAGAGTCAGTGAGCTGCAAGCCTTATCAATCAGGGAGCCTTTCTTTTCCATTTTTTCAGACCGAATTGTTCTGAAGACGGATCCTAATTTTTTGCCGAAGGTCGCTTCGATCCAGAATCGAACTCAGGAAATAATACTTCCTACCTTTTGTTCTAATCCATCGGGTAAGAAGGAAGAAGAATTCCATACCCTGGATGTTAAAAGAGCAGTCTTGAGTTACTTGGAAAACACTAAAGACTTTAGATGTTCAGATGCTCTGTTTGTTTTATTTTCCGGTAATAAAAAAGGAAGACAAGCTTCTAGAGGAACCATTGCCAGATGTTTGAGAATGGCTATCTCAGAAGCCTATTCCCTTACAGGTCAAGAGAGTCCATTAAATGTCCGGGCTCATTCTACAAGAGCTTCGGCGGTGAGTTGGGCAGAAAAAGCTGGCGCCACCCCCGAACAAATCTGTAAGGCAGCTACTTGGACAAGTCTGACAACCTTTGCCCGTCATTATAGGTTAGATCTCATGACGGCTGGGGACCAGGCTTTTGGAAGGAAAGTCTTACAGGCTGTTGTCCCACCCTAAATGGAGTAAGTCTCGATTATCCTCTCGGGTGCTGTCCTGAAAGACGTTTTGGAAAATTGCAAGTTAGACTTACCGGTAACTTGTTTTCCAATAGGCTTTCAGGACAGCAGTAACCCGCCCTTTGTTTATGCTAATGCTGTAATACTATGATATAACTGTAGCTTATGTGTTGCAGCTGGGGCTGGAGTTCTCTACAAACAACTGATGAGGCAACGTGGAGGATTCCAATTTAAAGACTTAATTGATGAGGTGTTTCCTGTGGGAGGAGGAGCCATGATCTCTCGGGTGCTGTCCTGAAAGCCTATTGGAAAACAAGTTACCGGTAAGTCTAACTTGCAATTTTTTACAACCTCCACTAGTCAATGGCCTCATCTAAAGTCCCAACCTCCCTTTTCTTGTGTATCTGAACCCGGGATGGAGGAACATTTCTATGTGCATCATTTAAAGTCCCAAAATCCCCCCTCCCCATATTTTCATACTACAGCCAGTACTACACACTGCACATCACCCTTCTCTACTACTAACCTACCACCACCTATACTACCCACTGCACATCCCATACTACCCACTACACCATACTACCTCTACTACCAGTGCTACCCACTGCACATCACACTAATCTACTACTAACCTACTAGTACACCCTGCCACATTCTTCTCTACTACTAACCTACTACTACCCACGGAACATCATACTTCTCTACTAATAACTCACTACTACCTATCCTACCCACCGTACATCATTCTTCTCTACTACTAACTTAATACTACCTATACTACCCACTGCACATCACAGTTCTCTACTACTAACCTACTATTACTACCCAACGCACATCATTCTTCTCTACTACTAACTTACTACTACTTATACTACCCACTGCACATCACATTTCTCTACTACTAATTTACTACTACCAGTCCTACCCCCGCACATCATACTTCTACTAACCTACTACTACCAGTCCTACCCCCGCACATCATACTTCTACTAACCTACTACTACCAGTACTACCCACCGCACATCACACTTCTCTACTACTAACCTACTACTATCAGTACTACCCACTGCACATCACACTTCTCTACTACTAACCTACTAGTACTACCCACCGTACATCATTCTTCTTTACTACTACCTATACTACCCACTGTACATCGCACTTCTCTATTAATAACTCACTACTACCTATACCGCATCTCACCTTCCCCACCTCCCACACCTTACTACTACTACTACTACTACTACTACTACTACTGCTCCTCACCTTCCCTATCTCGTCTCGCCTTCCCTACCTCCCATACCCTACTACTACTAGTACGTCTCACCTTGCCCACCTTCCATACCTTACTACTACTTCTCATCTTCCCACTACTCCTCTACCATCCCTCACCCCTTCGCTTCCTTCCACTCCTTACCTACCGCCCTTCCATCATCTTGTACGTCTCCTCTACGATTCCCCACTGCCCTTCTCCACCTTTCTTTTATATGTACCATCAGTCACTATTCTAAATCTGTTACTTAGTAGATGAATCCTGCAATGGTTGGAGGTAGGTGATCCCGAGTACAGCCCTGAGTTCCAAACTGATCTGTGAGGAGGCGGAGTCACTGAGCCCACCAATCACAATCTCATATGGGAGAACCGGACTACATCCCAGTCTGTGCTCAGAGCTGTGATCACCTGTCTGATACTTTGTATCTCCATCAGAAATGGATCTCTTTGTATCTCCATCAGAAATGGATCTCTTTGTATCTTCAGTAGAAATGGATCTCTTTGTATCTCCATCAGAAATGGATCTCTTTGTATCCTCCAGAGGAGGAAAGGTAACATATCGGTAATAAATCTCATTGGTTTTCTTTTTATTAAAGACTCCAAATCCAATCGTCTGTCTGTGTGTATTCTCCTTCTGTTAGTAGATAAGTGTTGATCCTGCCAGTAGCTCCAGACTTCCTCATTTCCGGTGACAACGTTCCGCCTGGTAGATCCTCCCTCTGCAGCGTTGCCGCTCGCCCGTGCGTTCTCCCATCTTGTCTCCGGATCAGCCGTGAATTGCACACAGCGATAGGTCCCCTCCCCAGTATATAGATATACAGGGATCTATAGGTGCCCCTCCCAGTACATAGATATATGGATCTATAGGTCCCCTTCCCAGTAATATAGATATAGGGATCTATAGGCCCCCATCATGATATATAGGGATCTATAGGCCCCCAGTATAGAGATATATATGGATCTATAGGATATGACGGGGTGGACAGAACTGCAGAGGTCCTATAGATCACCACAAGCTGGAGACGGACCACGAGTGGAGCCACCAAGGGACACCATCCAAAGCTATCCTACATGCCTACTACCCCTGTAGGGGTACAGGGAGCTGGTGAGTGGGGACCCATCAGGGGGATCACATGAGTCACCTGTTTTTTGCTGAACA
This sequence comes from Aquarana catesbeiana, assembly GCF_042186555.1. Classification (NCBI taxonomy): domain Eukaryota; kingdom Metazoa; phylum Chordata; class Amphibia; order Anura; family Ranidae; genus Aquarana; species Aquarana catesbeiana. Next base: position 681,336,974 of record NC_133327.1, on the reverse strand, counting down.
CAAGAGTCACTTGAATGCTTCTGGACATTTGGCCATTTTGGAGCTTCACATATAAACTCTTTTGCACTAGTATATTGCTTTTTATTTTTTATTTTTTACCACGGTATTTTATGGTTTTTAATATCAACTTGGGACTTTGCCACATCTGGGATTTGCTGCTTTTTATATATAATCTTTTGTGTGTTATATACATTTTTCTGAGATTATTTTCATGAAAGCCTATAGGTAGTTATATTGATTTATATATACTTGTTTCACTCACCCCCACGTGACAGCTAGGAAGGAAGCGCCAATCACCCCAACTTATTTTGTTTTTATTCTTTGTAAGCTCCTGCTGGGAAATGAACAGGGGAGGCTGCAACCTTACACTATACTGAGTGCGAAGCTTACTTTTACTTTGTAACAATACAGACCTGATCACTGATGTGGAAATACGGGGTAATTTAGGAAACATCGATCACAGGTTAATTGGCTTCAGTATAAATCACACAAATAGGAAACATAAGGGGAATACAAAGACACTGAATTTCAAAAGAGCCAACTTCCCTAAACTACAAACCTTGCTAGAAGGCATAAATTGGGATAAAACCTTAGGAACAAAGAACACGGAGGAGAGATGGGTTTGCTTTAAGAGTACATTAAATAGGACCAATGCATCCCATTGGGTAATACATTTAAAAGAGCAAACAAAAGTCCTGGATGGCTTAACTCCAATGTAAAAATGCATATAAAAGCAAAGGAGAAGGCCTTCAAAAAATACAAGGTTGAGGGATCATCATCAGCATTCAGACTTTATAAAGAATGCAACAAGAAATGTAAGGGTGCAATAAGGACGGCTAAGATAGAACATGAAAGACACATAACGGAAGAGAGCAAAAAAAATCCCAAGAAATTCTTTAAGTATGTAAACAGTAAAAAAGGGAGGACAGACCATATTGGCCCCATAAAGAATGAGGAAGGACATCTGGTTACAAAGGATGGGGAGATGGCGAAGGTATTGAATTTATTCTTCTCAGTCTTCACGAGGGAATCGGGGGGCTTCAGTAACCAAAACTGCAGTGTTTATCCTCATGACACAACACAGGAAGCACCTCCATGGTTAACAGAGGACAGAATTAAAATTAGACTTGGGAAACTTAACATTAATAAATCACCGTGACCAGATGGCTTGCATCCGAGGGTACTTAGGAAACTCAGTCAAGTAATTGCCAGACCATTGTTCCTAATTTTTACTGACAGTCTACTGACTGGAATGGTACCAGCTGATTGGAGAAAAGTCAACGTAGCATCAATATTTAAAAAGGGCCCAAAATACATCCCTGGGAATTACAGAGCAGTTAGCCTAACATCAATAGTATGTAAACTCTTGGAGGGGATGATAAGGGACTATATTCAAGATTTTAGTAATGAGAACAGTATCATTAGCAGTAATCAGCATGGATTCATAAAGAATCGTTCTTGCTAAACCGACCTTCTAACCTTCTATGAGGAGGTGAGCTGCAATCTAGATAAAGGAAGGCCCGTAGACGTGGTGTATCTGGATTTTGCAAAAGCATTTGACACAGTTCCCCATAAACGTTTACTGTACAAAATAAGGTCTGTTATCATGGACCATAGGGTGAGTACATGGATTGAAAACTGGCTACAAGGGCGAGTTCAGAGGGTGGTGATAAATGGGGAGTACTCAGAATGGTCAGGGGTGGGTAGTGGGGTCCCCCAGGGTTCTGTGCTGGGACCAATCTATTTAATTTGTTCATAAACAACCTGGGGGATGGGGTAAACAGTTCAATCTCTGTATTTGCAGACAATACTAAGCTAAGCAGGGCAATAACTTCTCCGCAGGATGTGGAAATCTTGCAAAAAGATCTGAATAAATTAATGGGGGAGGGACAACTACATGGCAAATGAGGTTCAATGTAGAAAAATGTAAAATAATGCATTTGGGTGGCAAAAATATGAATGCAATCTATACACTGGGGGGAGAACCTCTGGGGGAATCTAGGATGGAAAAGGACCTGGGGGTCCTAGTAGATGATAGGCTCAGCAATGCCAAGCTGCTGCTAACAAAGCAAACAGAATATTGGCATTAAATAGGGGATCAACTCCAGAGATAAAACGATAATTCTCCCGCTCTACAAGACTCTGGTCCAGCCGCACCTGGAGTATGCTGTCCAGTTCTGGGCACCAGTCCTCAGGAAGGATGTACTGGAAATGGAGCAAGTACAAAGAAGGGCAACAAAGCTAATAAAGGGTCTGGAGGATATTAGTTATGAGGAAAGGTTGCGAGCACTGAACTTATTCTCTCTGGAGAAGAGACGCTTGAGAGGGGATATGATTTCAATATACAAATACCGGACTGGTGACCCCACAATAGGGAGGAAATGTTCGCAGAAGGGAGTTTAACAAGACACATGGCCACTCATTAAAATTAGAAGAAAAGAGGTTTAACCTTAAACTATGTAGAGGGTTCTTTACTGTAAGAGCAGCAAGAATGGTCTCAGCGGGGGGCATCGATAGTTTCAAGAAACTATTAGATAAGTGACCACAAAATACAGGGATATACAATGTAATACTGACACATAATCACACACATAGGTTGGACTTGATGGACTTGTGTCTTTTTTTCAATCTCACCTACTATGTAACTATCAATGTTTATAAACAATGTTATTTTGTATCTCTCTATTTCCCACCTGAACAGTGTCTATAAACAATGTTAATTTGTATCTCTCTAGCTTCTGCCTGATCGATGTTTATAAAAAATGTTATTTTGTATCTCTCTCTTTCCCTTCTTAACCAGATTTATAAACAATGTTACTTTGTAACTCTCTATCTCCTGTCTGATCAATGTTTATAAACAATGCTTGTAATGGTGTTACAAACAGTTTGTTATTGCAATTTTTGCTATTCAACACTGCGCTACTTTAACTGGTAATTGCGGGGCCATGCAACATTGTACCCAAATGAAATTTATATAATTTATTTCACACAAATAGAGCTGTATTTTCGTGGTATTTGATCAGCACTGGGTTTTTTATTACATAAACGAAAAAAGACCGAACATTTAGAAAAAACATTTTTTTTCTACTTTCTGTTATAAAACATATCCAATAAAATAAAAAAAAATCTATTTTCTTCAAACATTTAGGGCAAAATGTATTCTGCTACATGTCTTTGGTAAAAAAAAAATCCCAATAAGTGTATAATAATTTGTGTGAAAGTTATACTGTATACAAACTATGATATACAGTATATACTGGAATGTATGCAGCTGTGACACTATACTGGTGATGGCGGTGATCAGCATCTTGTAATGGGACTGCTGTGATAGGGTGCCGGGTAATATGGCCCTAACAGATCTGGGAGGGTCACTAACTGACACTGACATCTCCAGTGACACTAATATAGTAATCAGTGATAATACTATACACTGTACTCATAACACTGGCTGGGAAGGGGTTAACATCCAGGGCCAATCAAGGGGTGAACTGTGTGCCTAACTATGTGTAATGCTTACTGCTTTTACTTTTTTTCTCTCTCTGTTTTTTCTCTCTGCTTTTCAGGGAGAAGAAACAGCCAGATCGATGTTCACAGTACACAGAGTTCTGTGTTTCTGCAGCCACAGAACTTTTTGCTGACTCATTGGCTGTCAAAACTTTTTGCTGACTCAGCTGTCAAAACTCGTGCTGTGTCCAATCACAGCACAGGCTGGCAGGTGGTGCGCACATGCACACCCCAAACCCGGAAAGGAGGTTGATCAAGTGTATACACATGATTGTGCCTGTACCTGCCACCTGCTTGGAGTTTATTCACTGCAGGCGGTCAGCAGGTAGTTAAAGCCCATTTGGCTCTACTGTTCTGCACTCCTGTGACCTGTTTTCAGCAGACAGCGGGCTGAAGCCTGCTGTTGGCTGACGTTACACAGAGCCAGTCCAGGCTTGGGAAAGATCAGGACAATATAGTCAGGATCCATCCACAACCCTGGACCGCCACCTGGCTAAGCCTCTCAGCGAGCCGCTGAGAGCCTGAGCTGGCAGCACCCGTCCCCTCCACAGCCAATGAGTGCGAGGGCGGGGGGGGGGTCAGAGCAGACAGTGGTGACTGATAGTCACAGCTCTCTGCTCGTTGAGACCTGAAAAACAAGCGATTGGTGGTGTTTGATCGCTCGGTTCTCAGTGTTAGAGCCGACAGGGGACAGATCCACCTGGGTAAGTATGAATCTTTAAAAGCGACTGGCAGGCTACACGCTCGGAGCTTCAGCTCCTTCTATTGGCCTCTAGAAGCTCCGAGCGTGTAGCCTGCCGAGTCCCTTTGCCTTTCCTGTGATAAGCTCCTTCGGATGTGACCCGTGACGTCACTTCCGTGCATTCCACGCTGGTTCCGGCTCCTCTCCTGTGGCCACAGGATGTGCTGCGGACCTGCCATTAACGCACCAGGAACCCTTTCCGGACTCGAGGAGCCCTCGGGACTACCTTTACAGTAGAGCTGCACGATTCTGGCTAAAATGAGAATCACGATTTTTTTGCTTAGCAGATAGATTGCGATTCTCTCACGATTCTCGCGGCCTTTTCGTTTTTGTTTTTTTATTATTCAGTGTATTTTTTCCCAAAAAAATTACGTTTGAAAGACCTCTGGGCAAATACAGTGTGACATAAAATATTGCAATTGCCATTTTATTCCCTAGGGTCTCTGCTAAAATATATATAATGTCTGGGGGGTCCGAGTAATTTTCTAGCAAAAACTATTGATTTTAACGTAAGAAAGAAGTGTCAGAAAAGGATTTAGACTTTAAGTGGTTAAACTTCCTGCATTTACAGGTTGTTGAAAATTTGGCAGGCTGCCCAGATTATTTATTTACAAACAGAAGTGTATCCCTTTGATCTAAGAAGGAAGCTTAGTTACAATGTTTCATATTAAAAACTTGGCAGACTGCTCGGATGTTTTCTTTTGACAGCTGAGAGAGCAGAAAAGTCTCTCCACTTGTTATATGAAAGAATCGGCAAACTCTGTCAGAGGGGTTGAATCGAGATCGCGATTTTTCAACAATTAATTGTGCAGCTCCACTATACAGATTAGCCTGTATCTTCCTTACTTCTTGTGAGTGTTTGTGTATACCTTGCCATTAAAAATCAGCTTCTAATACTGCACTTAGGTGGTGCTTCCTTTCTTCTCTCCCTCTATTTCTGTGTACAGGGCCAGCTCTCTGAGGACAGCAGCCACCCTAATCATTCCACCATTATTTGTATTCTTGGACTATTATTGTTGTGCTTATGGGCTAATGACCTCCCTTTTAATACGGACTCAGTAATAGTGATTTTTTTTTTATTACTATTATTCTGTTTTATATATTGCACTGTACCTTGCACTCACAGTTATTGTTACCATCGTAATAATAAAAAAAACCCACAGAGAGTCTAAACCTTTCAAGCCTGCAGCCAAAAAAAAGAAAAAAAAGAAAAGTTTGGGTTTTAGATCTTTATCCAGAAATGAAACATATAAAACCACAAAGACAACAAAGATACAGGCAACAAATAATAACACAAAGGAAGAGACGCAGGTACAGTACAACGTTGGTCTGGTTATATATTTTGTAAAGGCAGACCTAATCCCTATGGCTCATTTGAGCAGGTGACGTGGTTCAGGCGATCAAACTGCATAGCTACAAGATCGCTGTAAGCCCTCGTTCACATTGGGGCGACCTAAGCCGCACCCTATTGTTGGCAACTGCACTGTTCAGTGCTTGGGACGCCGACTTCGAAGAGCCGCATCAATTTTTTTATTAAGTAGTTCCTGCACTACTTTAGGTGATTTCTGGTGCAACTTGCATAGACAGTGGTGCACAAAGCCGCGCAGATGTCTTCAAAGTCGCATCTGAAGTCGCATTGACACGCGGCTTTAAAATCTTACGATTTCATATGAAGTCGCACGGTTTCAAAGCTGCATTCAATCTGAACGAGGTGTAAGGGCTTACATGGGTAGCCAGGAGGTGGGGGGAGCAGAAAAAACAGGCAGTTGAGCCGTGGATTTACCAACCCCTGACCACCCAGCTAAAGGAAGCAATGCAGCTGACGGGGCTTCAATGCATGCTTTAATGCAATTAATTAAACCGCATGTCACATTAGGAGAGCAGTACCGCAGCTTAATGGGATCAATTTAAGTGTATTGGGCCATGCCACACCTGCCCTGTATGCAGTTCCGTGGTTCAACCTTTTTTTAAAAAAAAAGGGCAGTGAGGAGGCGCCATATCATTTCTTCCACTTGCCTGTCAACCACCCTCTGAAAAGTGATCTGTGGTGAATTGTATTTCGGAGGGGTGTTAAGGGCTGCTGCACATCTGAAGAAGCTCTAATGCCGCGTACAAACGGTCGGACTTTTCGTCTACAAAAGTCCGACGGACTAAAGCTGGCTGACAATCCAATCGTGTGTGGGCTTCCCCGGACTTTCAGCGGACTTTTCCAGCCACAAATCTGATGGACTTTAGATTTGAAACATGCTTCAAATCTTTACGTCGTAACTACGCCGGACCCAGAAATCCGCTCGTCTGTATGCTAGTCCGACGGGCAAAAACCCACGCTAGGGCAGCTATTGGCTACTGGCTATCAACTTCCTTATTTTAGTGCGGTGTACGGTATACGTCATCACGTACAAATCCGTCGGACTTTTGTGTGATCGTGTGTAGGCAAGTCCGTTCGTTAGAAAGTCCGTTGAAAGTCTGTCGGACGGGCTGTCGGACTTTTGTAGCCGAAAAGTCCGACCGTGTGTACGCGGCATAAGTGTCGTGTTGCTGACCAGTGTCAGAAACACAAAAAATTTTTTTTTTTAAATTGTGATTCTGATCAATAGAAAGTCACAGGACTTTTCATAGAAAAACATAAATCTAAAGGTGGCATTCATGGGTATAGGGTGGAAAATCCCAGTCTTTTTTTTTGGGGGGGGGGGGGGGGCAGGGTTCATCTCCTCTTATTTAAACTTCTTCTCCTTTCCCTCCTCTTCCTCCACGCTCCCTTGCTTTCTCTTCAGACTTCTCCGGTTTTCATTGCTGTTCTCCCGGGACAATGTAACAGATATCTCTGTTACACCATTCACGAAAATCTCTGCAAAGGAAGAAATGAAGATGAACTCCAAGAAATCAGCTTAATGCACACATGAAATAATAATAATAAAATATATATATATATATATATATATATATATATATATATCACACACACACACACACATATATATATATATAACATATACACACACACATATACATATATAATATATATATATATATATATATATATATATATATATATATATATATATATATATTTAATGTTTGGGGGTTCTAAGTAATTTTCTAGCAAAAAATACTAAATTAAACTTGTAAACAACAAATGTCAGAAAAAAGGCCTGGTCCAGAAGTGGTTAACATTGTTACATTGTATCGCTTGTTCCAAAAAAAAAAAAGAAAGAAAGTGTATTTCAAGAATATTTGTTCAGAAGCAAAAACATTTTGTTTTTGCCCAAGTGGCACGAAGTGAATCAACATGCAGATTCACTGGACAAATGACTATGTGAATTTTTTTATAAATTGACCCCAAAGTATAGTAAAAAAAAAAAAAAAAAAAGCAATGGTATTTCTCTATTGTTTGAACGCAAAATAGTTTAATCTAGCATACAGAAAACATGTGCTGTGCACTCAAAGTTTTTGAAGTAAATTGTTTTTAATCAACGTTAATATTTAAGGAAACGTTATAAATTGATTAAAAGCAACAACAACAACAAAAAAAATAGAGAGGAGAGAAAGAGTAAGGGTCTTTTAAAGTACCAGAAATAATCATAAAGTGCATAGAGTATAGAAAATTCTTTATTTTGGTAACTGTTAAAAAATATATTTGACTTATTACATAGTTACATAGTAGGTGAGGTTGAAAAAAGACACAAGTCCATCAAGTCCAACCTATGTGTGTGATTATGTGTCAGTATTACATTACATATCCCTGTATATTGCGGTCATTCAGGTGATTATCTAATAGTTTCTTGAAGCTATCAATGCTCCCCGCTGAGACCACCGCCTGTGGAAGGGAATTCCACATCCTTGCCGCTCTTACAGTAAAGAACCCTCTACGTAGTTTAAGGTTAAACCTCTTTTCTTCTAATTGTAATGAGTGGCCACGAGTCTTATTAAACTCTCTTCTGCGAAAAAGTTTTATCCCTATTGTGGGGTCACCAGTACAGTATTTGTAAATTGAAATCATATCCCCTCTCAAGCGTCTCTTCTCCAGAGAGAATAAGTTCAGTGCTCGCAACCTTTCCTCATAACTAAGATCCTCCAGACCCTTTATTAGCTTTGTTGCCCTTCTTTGTACTCGCTCCATTTCCAGTACGTCCCTCCTGAGGACTGGTGCCCAGAACTGGACAGCATACTCCAGGTGCGGGCGGACCAGAGTCTTGTAGAGCGGGAGAATTATCGTTTTATCTCTGGAGTTGATCCCCCTTTTAATGCCAATATTCTGTTTGCTTTATTAGCAGCAGCTTGGCATTGCATGCCATTGCTGAGCCTATCATCTACTAGGACCCCCAGGTCCTTTTCCATCCTAGATTCCCCCAGAGGTTCTCCCCCCAGTGTATAGATTGCATTCATATTTTTGCCACCCAAATGCATTATTTTACATTTTTCTACATTGAACCTCATTTGCCATGTAGTCGCCCACCCCATTAATTTGTTCAGGTCTTTTTGCAAGATTTCCACATCCTGCGGAGAAGTTAATGCCCTGCTTAGCTTAGTATCGTCTGCAAATACAGAGATTGAACTGTTTATCCCATCCTCCAGGTCGTTTATGAACAAATTAAATAGGATTGGTCCCAGCACAGAACCCTGGGGAACCCCACTACCCACCCCTGACCATTCTGAGAACTCCCCATTTATCACCACCCTCTGAACTCGCCCTTGTAGCCAGTTTTCAATCCATGTACTCACCCTATGGTCCATGCCAACGCACCTTATTTTGTACAGTAAACGTTTATGGGGAACTGTGTCAAATGCTTTTGCAAAATCCAGATACACCACGTCTACGGGCCTTCCTTTATCTAGATGGCAACTCACCTCCTCATAGAAGGTTAATAGATTGGTTTGGCAAGAACGATTCTTCATGAATCCATGCTGATTACTGCTAATGATATCATTCTTATTACTAAAATCTTGTATATAGTCCCTTATCATCCCCTCCAAGAGTTTACATACTATTGATGTTAGGCTAACTGGTCTGTAATTCCCAGGGATGTTTTTTGGGCCCTTTTTAAATATTGGTGCTACATTGGCTTTTCTCCAATCAGCTGGTACCATTCCAGTCAATAGACTGTCTGTAAAAATTAGGAACAACGGTCTGGCAATCACCTAGGTGAGGTTGAAAAAAGTCCAACCTACGTGTGTGATTATATGTCAGTATTGCATTGTATATCCCTGTATGTTGTGGTCGTTCAGGTGCTTATCTAATAGTTTTTTGAAACTATCGATGCCCCCCCGCTGAGACCACCGCCTGTGGAAGGGAATTCCACATCCTTGTCGCTCTTACAGTAAAGAACCCTCTGCGCAGTTTAAGGTTAAACCTCTTTTCTTCTAATTTTAATGAGTGGCCACGAGTCTTGTTAAACTCCCTTCTGAGAAAAAGTTTTCTCGCAACCTTTCTTCATAACTAATATCCTCCAGACCCTTTATTAGCTGTGCTGCCCTTCTTTGTACTCGCTCCATTTCCAGTACATCCTTCCTGAGGACTGGTGCCCAGAACTGGACAGCATACTCCAGGTGCGGCCGGACCAGAGTCTTGTAGAGGAGGAGAATTATCACTTTATTTCTGGAGTTGATCTCCTTTTTAATGCCAATATTCTGTTTGCTTTGTTATCTACTAGGACCCCCACCCCTGACCATTCTGAGTACTCCCCATTTATCACCACCCTCTGAACTCGCCCTTATAGCCAGTTTTCAATCCATGTACTCACCCTATGGTCCATGCCAACGGACCTTATTTTGCACAGTAAACGTTTATGGGGAACTGTGTCAAATGCCTTTGCAAAATCCAGAAACACCACATCTACAGGCCTTCCTTTATCTAGATGGCAACTCACCTCCTCATAGAAGGTTAGTAGATTGGTTTAGCAAGAACGATTCTTCATGAATCCATACTGATTACTGCTAATGATACCGTTCTCATTACTAAAATCTTATATATAGTCCCTTATCATCCCCTCCAAGAGCTTGCATACTATTGATGTTAGGCTAACTGGTCTGTAATTCCCAGGGATATATTTTGGGCCCTTTTTAAATATTGGTGTTACATTGGCTTTTCTCCAATCAGTTGGTACCATACCAGTCAGTAGACTGTCAGTAAAAATTAGGAACAATGGTCTGGCAATTACTTGACTGAGTTCCCTAAGAACACTCGGATGCAAGTATTATTATACTCTACCTTGAGATCCATTATTTTTGCCACCTAACAGCTCTTGACTTCCATTGGTGGTCACCTGGACCTGCAGTGATGACACTGACAAAGCGACAGGGCGGTGAACTGAAAAGGAAGAATCTTTTTTAAGGTACAATGATACAGAAAAAAAAATGTGATTTATCACAGCAAAGCTAGGGTCAAGTTATTTGTCTGGCATATCTGGGGTTTCATTTTTCTTTGGTCATTGGCTTTACAGCTAATCACACAAGGTTGTAATTTCCCATCACTGACCCAACATGGTCACAGACGGCTATAAACACCTGGCAGGGGCTCTACTCTTTCCCTGCTGTATCCAAAACAAAAATAAAATGTTTTGGATAGATGGAATCACAATTACAACCCAAGAGCTGCATATAATATCCATTGTATGTAATGCTACAGAACCTGTAAGAGACCGTTGACCTAATGCATGAAATGATCAGAGACTGCAGACATAGTGCAGGAGATATACTACGGGAGATGGTCAGAGACTGTGGACATACTACAGGAGACGGTTAGAAATGCGGACATAATTCAGGTGAGGGTCAGAGACTGCAGACATAGTACAGGAGACAGTCAGAGACTGCGGACATACTACGGGAGATGGTCAGAGACTGCAGACATATTACGGGAGACGGTCAGAGACTGCAGACATGTTACAGGAGACGGTCAGAGACTGCAGACATATTACAGGAGATGGTCAGCGACTGCAGACATACTACGGGAGATGGTCAGAGACTGCAGACATATTACAGGAGACGGTCAGAGACTGCAGACATACTACAAGAGACAGTCAGCGACTGTGGAGAAACTACAGGAGATGGTCAGAGACTGCAGACATACTACAGGAGACAGTCAGTGACTGTGGACATACTACAGGAGACGGTCAGCGACTGTGGACATACTACAGGAGACAGTCAGAGACTGCGGACATGCTACAGGTGAGGGTCAGAGACTGCAGACATATTCCTGATATGGTCAGAGACTGCGGACATACTACAGGAGACGGTCAGAGACTGGAGACATACTACAGGTGAGGGTTAGAGACTGCAGACATACTACAGTAGACGGTCAAAGACTGAGGACATACTACAGGTGAGTGTCAGAGAGACTGCAGACATACTACAGGAGACGGTCAAAGACTGAGGACATACTACAGGTGAGTGTCAGAGAGACTGCAAACATACTACAGGAGACGGTCAGAGACTGCGGGCATACTACAGGAGATGGTCAGAGACTGCAGACATACTACAGGAGACGGTCAGAGACTGCGGGCATACTACAGGAGATGGTCAGAGACTGCAGACATACTACAGGAGACGGTCAGAGACTGCGGGCATACTACAGGAGATGGTCAGAGACTGCAGACATACTACAGGAGATGGTCAGAGAGACATCAAACATACTACAGGAGATGGTCAGAGACTGCAGACATCGTGCACCAGTTTGTTTGTTTATTTTTTTTCAATTTATGTATCCTAGCCATACCCTGAGGGATCATTGACGTGGAGTGGTGTAAGCTGTGGAACCAATCTGGTTTTCCAAAAGCGTTTTTTTTTTTACCTTCCTGTAAAAAGAGGTTAAACACAACCCTGGTGAGTTGCCATTTACCCTTTTGAGCACCAGTGGTGAAGGAACCAGAAGACATCTTTGTGTAAGAAGCACATATTTGGTGTTGGGAATTGTCACATTGGACTTTTCTATACTAATTTGTATTATTTTTGCATTGTTGATCGTTATTGGCATTTTATTAAATGTGGTTTTCACTGAAGACATCACTATACACTTGCTTTGTTAGTTGCGTAACGCTGTGAGCGCCACTTCCTTTACTTATGGTTTTCATTCATACATGAAATGGTCAGAGACTGGGGGCATTGTACATGAGTTGGTTGGAGATTGCAGACATGGTACAGGAGGCAGTCAGAGATTGCAGACATGGTACAGGAGGCAGTCAGAGATTGCAGACACGGTACATACATGATGTCTTCATGGACTGCACAGAATCTACAGCACATGGTCAACATGCTGGAGGAGACTGGGGGTTCATATCACGTGAGACTGCCAAGTATCATTGCCATTACAGCCTCTTCATAAATAAATGCTCCCATGTCTGTGCTCCCTGCAGCATCCTTAAGAGTCTCTGTCTCCAAATTTCACTTTCCTTTTAGCAAAATGTAAGAAGGTAGAGGAAAAAAAAACATAAAAAATAAATGAACAGCACCAGAAAATGTAGGAACATCCTGCAAGGTCCCCAACAATTGTATTTACCATTTCCAGAAATATCATCAGAAATTGGAGAAAAACGTTTCGTTACCTAGATCTCCATTGATTTCGTCGGGTGACACCTCCTGTCTTCCATTGGTGGTGGTCTGGACCTTAACCCGGCAGGAACCATCTTTTTCTAGGTCTGATAAGAAATAATATACGTGAGATTTTCTGATGAAAGATAAGGATGTTTTTACTGGATAATAGTACTCTATCAGGGTCTGAGCTTCTGATAATCACGCAGGGTCACCTTGGACTTACAATGTCCATCTATGGAGAAAACCAACCATTATCCAGTCAGATATCATTCTGTTGGTTAGAGATTGCAAAGTGAACATATTGATGTATACGTGTTAATCATGTCACCTAGCTTTGTTCCCTACATGGTACATACACTCATAGGCCACTTTATTAGGTACACCTGCTCAATTGCTCGGTAACACAAATTGCTAATTAGCCAATCACACAGCGGCAACTCAATGCATTTAGGCATCTAAACGTGGTGAGGACAACTTGCTGAAATTCAAACTGAGCATCAGAATGGGGAAGAAAGGGGATTTAAGTGACTTTGAACGTGGCATGGCTGTTGGTGGCAGACGGGCTGCTCTGAGTATTTCTGGGATTTTCACACACAACCATCTCTCAGGTTTACAGAGAATGGCGGGAAAAAGAGAAAATATCCAGTGAGCGGCATTTGCATGGAGGAAAATGCCTTGTTGATGTCAGAGGAGAATCCATCCTGCCTTGTATCACCGGTTTAGGCTGGTGGTGGGGGTGTAATGGTGTAGGGGATGGGGTATCACCGGTTCAGGTTGGTGGTGGGGGTGTAATGGTGTGGGGGATGGGGTATCACCGGTTCAGGTTGGTGGTGGGGGTGTAATGGTGTGGGGGATGGGGTATCACCGGTTCAGGCTGGTGGTGGGGGTGTAATGGTGTGTGGGAGATATTTTCTTGGCACACTTTGGGCCCCTTAGTACCAATTGAGCATGGTTTAAACCCCACGGCCTACCTGAGTATTGTTGGTGACCATGTCCATCCCTTTATGACTACATTGTACCCATCTTCTGATGGCTCCTTCCAGCAGGATAATGCACCATGTCACAAAGCTCCAATCATCTCACCACTGGACAATGAGGTCCCTGTACTCCAATGTCCTCCACACTCACCACATCTCATCCAATAGAGCACCTTTGGGATGTGGTGGATTGGGAGATTGGCACCATGGATGTGCAGCCGACAAATCTGCAGAAACTGTGTGATGTTATCATGTCACTATGGAGCAAAATCTGTGAGGAACGTTTCCAACACCTTGTTGAATCTACGCCACCAAGAATGAAGGTCGTTCTGAAGGCAAAAAGGGGTCCGACCCAGTGTTAGCAAGGTGTACCTAATATAGTGGCCGGTGAGTGTATGTTCGGCTGGAGGTCAGATCTTTAATATTATTTGTCCGTGTGCATGTATGGCCAGATCTTCTGAATAGGCTACCTGGTCTGACTCTTGCTCTTATATGGCCAATTTAATTTTTACTCTTGAAATGTATTGGAAGTGTTTTATTTTTGATAGAATATATATTATAAATATTGTTTCCAGCCCTCCACAATGTTACATATGGCAAAGCCAAAAATCCATGATGGACTCAATAGTACCAGAAGATAAAAGTCTTAAAGTAGATATAAAGCCAGTCACTAAAATCTCTAATCTTTAACATGTCAATTCAAAAATAATAAAAAATCTGCAGCTTTCATAAAAAATAATCCCTGGTGATCCCGCCATAAAGGCCTTTGTTCAGGCACTTCCTGTTGTAGGGTGACAACGCTATGACCCTATTTCCCAACTGTGCTCCTGGAGACTACAAGTGGTCATTTCAACACACATTGGGCAGGCGTAGTCCACTGTTGTCACCTTTTGTCTTCATGCACACTGAATCTCATAAAACGGACGTTTTTGGGAGTTTGGGCGTTTTTTTTTTTAACAGCCCATAAACTCCCCTCTATGTTATACTATGTGTCCATGCACACATGGATGTTTTTGGATGTTTATCAGCAGTGGAGTTTATGGGCTGTTTTCTGAACGTCATAAAATCTGGTTCAGGAGTCGTTTTTCTGATACAAAAAAAACGCCAAACGCTCATAAACATCGAAAAAATGCTCAAAAACGTAGCTTACCAGCGTTTAATGTTTTTGATCCATTGAAAAAAAAAAAAGCCAAAATACGGTAACGTGGAAAAAAGCTAAAAAAACGCTATTGCTAAAATGTAAAAAAAAGGTGAAAGACTCAATGCAAAGCTGCTAGCGTTTTAATAACGTTATTTTAACGTCCAGTGTGCATGGAGCCTTAAGAAAACCACCCTGAAAATGCCATACAAGCTGCCGCTACAATGCATGTAGACAGGAAGTTGCAAAGAGGCTGCAAGAGATTTGCAGCACTGAGATGTAAGGCATTGACAGAAGAAGGATCGCCATCTTTATTTATTTACCATACACAGCAAACATATATTAAAAATCGATTATTTAATTAGCAGTGTGTCTGATGTTCTACCTTGAGATCCATAGTCAAACGACACTTCTTTATTATTGGGGGATATCACCTTGACCTGCGTATATGAGAGCTTCACAGAGACGGGGCTCTGATCCTGAGAGGGTGGACTTTCTTCAGGGACCGATAAAGGAAACAAAATACAAGGTTAATATTGAAATAAGATTAGGTTTTATTGGATATCAGTACAGTGTTGTCTTCTGCTAGTCAAAGACTCTAGTGTTAATCATACTGTATGTGGTCCTCATAGATAGCCCTAATCTTTAGAGAGGGCCCAGCCATTATTCTGAGATGTGGAAGCTCTCCAGAACTACCTCTAATGCCGCGTACACACGGGCGGACTTTTCGACCGGACTGGTCCGATGGAACGAATCCGTTGGACAATTCGACCGTGTGTGGGCTCCATCAGACCTACAGTGGACTTTTTCTGTCGAAAATCTGACGGACTTTAGATTTGGAACATGTTTCAAATCTATCCGGCGGACTCGAGTCCGGTCGAAAAATCCGCTCGTCTGTATGCTGGCCCGACGGACAAAAACCGAAGCTAGGGCAGCTATTGGCTACTGGCTATGAACTTCCTTATTTTAGTCCGGTCGTACGTCATCACATACAAATCCGTCGGACTTTGGTGTGATCGTGTGTAGGCAAGTCCGTTCGCTAGAAAGTCAGTCGAAAGTCCGTCGGAAAGACCGTTGGACCTTTGTTGCCGAAAAGTCCACCCGTGTGTACACGGCATTGGTCTACTGTACATTCCTTGACTGATCATTGTGCTGTGGAATATGATGCTTTTTAGGATACTTTTCTTTGACTACTCTATGCTCTTTTCTGCTGAATTCTGTGCTTAAGGCCTCTTTCACATGGACGATCCGTATGTCCGTTTTTCATCCTTCCGTTTTCGGATGAAAAACGGACATACATTCATCCCTATGGAGCGTCGGATGTCAGCGGTGACATGTCCGCTGACATCCGACCCCGCTCCGATCCGAAAAGTGTAACGGAGGAAAAACCTACTTTTCCATCCATTTTCGGATCGGATCGGGTGACGACGGACACTACGGTCCGTCGTCATCCGATCCCCCCATAGGGGAGAGCGGCGCTCTGACAGGTCCGTCGCTGCACAGTGTGCAGCGATGCACCTGTCATCTTCCTGCTCAGCGGGGATCGGCGGAGCGATCCCCGCTGAGCCAGCGGATGTTCACGGGGCGGATCATCACTGATCCGCCCCGTGAGAAAGAGGCCTTAAAGTTCATAACTGATAATTGTAATCTATTTATAGTGATCAGTGTCAATTTATCTAATCCGCGTTGTCTCTTAAAGCAAAGAATCCTAAATGTGCTACAACATAACAAACAATTTCAGCAAAAAACAAATTATCCAAGTGCATATGTGATGTCCATAATATAATGATGAATGAAATCTGATAAATGTCCAAAAAATAAATCAATTCAATTTTGTGCACGTGAATCTAATCAATCCTGGTGAACAGTAAGGAGCAATTGTGTGTCTTCCACCACCAACTGCCAAACATCCTACTCACCGTTGCTCCATAACACCCATTACAGGTAGTCAAAAGTGCAGAAAGATTAAACCAATGTAGGGGATTCTCCCAACCTCGAACCGTGCCGTCAGACGTCCAATCGCCAGTGGGGAAAGCCAATCTCCATCACAGCCAAAAACAACCATGTGTGGCGGAACGCCGTATGCGGTGGTGGTGGAAGACACACAATCGCTCCTTATTGTTTACCAGGATTGAGAAGATTCACGTGCACAAAATTGAATTGATTTATTTTTTGGACATTTATCAGATTTCATTCATCATTCTATTATGGGCATCACATATGCACTTGGATAATTAGTTTTTTTGCTGAAATTGTTTGTTATGCACTTTTTACGCACTTGCACTTTGTAGCATATTTAGGGTTCTTTGCTTTAAGAGAGAGCGTGGTTTAAATTAATTTAGTAATTAATTTCTTTTCACATATGCCTTACTTATAACGAGCTGCTCTCACCAATAGTTTTTTTTGCTTTCACTCATTACCATTTACGCAGGTTACGGGTATTACCCCTTCTCCCTTTTTTTTGCCTTTTTCAGTTTATCTAATCGTATTGATAATTTCATATGAATATGTCTGATAGCTAACATATTATTGCACAGTGCGAAATTACCATTTGATAGAGACAATACATGCTATACATCAGATGTCCAGATCACTTAACAGATGGAATATGTCTGATCCTCCTCCTGCAACTCGTAATTTAGGGGTATTTTATCTTAAATCGATCTTAATCCTCTTCAAAATTCGGGTGGTGCTTGTTATTAATGTAATTTTACCATATCAGGATTTGATGAATTATGTATAGATTTTGATGCGTATACGCGAGTTCCTGGACCCACTTGGGCAACGTGGAAAGTATGGGTGGCTGCCAGACGTAGATTCCTTTCACCGGGTCAATTATCGCCAGCAAACCCGCTATGGGGAAACCCAGCACTTAAACACTTCCGGACTGTGCCCGACCCACAGCTTTGGGCCAGGTTTGGTATTATAACACTAGAACAAATTATGCCCAGAGGGGAGTTACTTTCTATTGCGGAAATAATGACTAAATTCCAGCTACCCAGGGGGATGAGGTTTAGGTGTCTTCAACTCAGGCACGCGGCACGGGCTCAGTTCCCTCAGACACCTTTGCTTCAGGCAGATCCCATTGAAGAGCTCTTGGCGCCTGGTGGTGTCTCTAAGCCCCTTTCCACTCTGTATATTGTACTCCTAGGTAAGGACTCTCCTAAAATAGCAAAATTATGGGACAGCTGGCATACTGACATTCCATCATTAGATAGAGAGGATTGGGAGGACTGTCTAGATAGTGGTCCTAAACTAGTGATTGCATCTAAAGATAAACTAATCCAGGTTAAATTTATACATAGGATTTACTATACCCCACAGAGACTTCATCGCATATTCCCTGACAGGGACCCTATGTGCAACAAATGTAAGTGTCAAATTGGAACCTTTTTCCACATGTTCTGGGAATGCCCCCTAATAGCAACATATTGGTGTGCGATATTCGCTGAGATTAATTCCAGGATGCAAATATCCATACCAATCACTCCAGAGTTGGCCCTTCATGACAATGAACAAAGAGCTTATCACCTAAAATTGCTTGTTTTCTTTACTGCTCTACTATGCCAAAAAGGAGATATTGATGAAGTGGATAGACTCTTCTCCCTCGACCGTGTCGGCCTGGGAAGCACAGATCGAGGCAGCTATACCCATGTATAGAATCACATATATCAACCGAGGCTGTCCATGGAAATTTGAGAAAGTATGGACTCCTTGGTTCTCATCCTAGGGAACCACAGTTGATTAATGTATTATCTTGAGGGAGGTGGGGGAAGTCTTGGGACACGAGAGGTACTATTGTGTATTTGTATTGTCTATAATATTAATATATACTGATGTAACACTCCTTGCACATGTGCAACATTTTGCCATGTGAATGCTCATACTTATCTGTCATGTAATGTTATGTACTATGTCAAAAGGTATTCTGTAATTTTCCTCTTTATGCTACAATAAAGCACATCTGTTTTGTTAAAAAAAAAAATGTATAGATTTTGATACTGGTGCTAATACACAGTTAATGGTGTAGACACCTTATCCTCATGACCCATGTTGACAGTGGCGACACCTGACCCACATGACACTTGTGACACAAATGATGGTGTAGACACCTGATCCACATGACCCATGATAATGGTGGGCACACTTGATGCACATGATCCATGTTATCGGTGGGGACAGCTGATCCAAATGACTTATACTGATGGCGGGGACACCTGACCTACAAGACCCATGTAGTGGTGGGAACACCTGATGCACATGACCTAGTCAAGTAGGACAAAGGAGGTATGCCCTAATATGCACACTGCAGTATAGAATCAGGCTACATACAGTAATATATATATATATATATATATATATATATATATATATATATATATATATATATATATATATTGCTCCAGTCTGTACTTAACTACAGTTTCCTCTACCACGTTACTAATCTCTACAATGTACCTGTCTGTCTCTCTTGCTTTCTGTGTACTACTTCTTTTGTTTCCCTCTGTCCTTATTTGCAGACTTTCCATCTGTCAAATGTCTCTATATTATCCTAGATCAGTGGTCTCTAAACTGCGCCCTTTGCCTGCCTTTATCTGGCCCTTGGGGAACTTCTCCTCCCACTGATGCAAGACACTATTCCTCCCACTGACACCAACAATGGAGTATAATTCCTGCTACTGACATCAAAAGCAGGGCACTATTTCTCTCACTGACACCAATGATGGGGCACTATTCCTCCTGAAGAGAATCAAACGGTATTTCCGTATACCTGACAAGACCAGCTAGGTATAATCACAGCAATTATCGCACTCACAAGACCCTCTCAGTACTGAGGAGATAGCTTCTTGGTGAACACAAAAAGAGATGATGCAGAGTCTAAATGTTCAAAGCTATCTGGTTTATTTCTGGGCGGGTATATAACTTATACACGTTATCATTAACCAATCATTGCATGGAAAATGGAAGTGATTTAATACAGGGGTGTACATTTCATATCATTACATATCATTAATACTCAAATTCCCAACCCCTTAAACATGGCTGACATAGCAACTATAGTAACCATGCCAACTGCTTCCATGACCCATAGTCATGCCTTTGGTGTTCCCCTTTACACAGGAAAATGTCCCAGACAGCTCTACATCGCAGAAGCTTTATATAGAAAGGTACAGAGGAAAGATGCTGTTGTAAGCTATTTTTCTTATACTGAATGCCTTGCAAAAACTGTTACAGTCTCTTACAGTCTGAGAATACAGAACTTAAACTAACTAGCAGATTAACCCAAGTTAATCTTATATGAACTTATATAAAGATGGAGTCACTTCTGTTCAGTCATATTACTACACTGCCCGCTGACACCAATTATGGGAGTATTCCTCCCACTGACACCATTGATGAGGCACTATTCCTCCTACTGACACCAACATTGAGGCACTATTCCTCCTACTGACACCAACATTGAGGCACTATTCCTCCCACAGACACCAATGATGGGGCACTATTCCTCCCACAGACACCAATGATGGGGCACTATTCCTCCCACAGACACCAATGATGGGGCACTATTCCTCCCACAGACACCAATGATGGGACACTATTCCTCCCACAGACACCAATGATGGGGCACTATTTCTCCCCTTAATGCCAAAGATGAGCTATTTACTCCCTCTGTCTCCAAGACAATTTCTACTCCCAATAGCCACAGTCCGGCACCCCTCTAGTCTAAAGGACAGTAAACTGGCCCTTTGTTTAGAAAGTTTGGAGACCCCTGATCTAGATTTAAAAAAATTAAACTTTGGATGGCATTCATAAGGGCCCCCCCATTGAGATTTGGCGTGTTTATTCTTGGCAGATCTAAGTGTAGCACCCTGATGTTTAGGCAGGGTGGCTATTAAATGTATCTGCCAAGTGATAGTTGCCTTGGCCAATTACTAGGAGGTCAATTCAGTTCACCCTAATTCTGGAATTGCTGCACTTCTCTCTGTCGCTAGGTGGCCGGGAATCTGGTGACACTAGATAAGATAAGGGCAATGCAAGGACAGATTAGGAATGAATGGGGGTGTCTCAGCCAATGGACATGGATTTTCTTGGATCCCTTGGCCTGCTGGGAGAACCTATTTATTTGGCTGAGGTCAGGTGATTGGAGTTCGGTGCCACCTGTACAGCTGTCTGGGTGGACATGTGTTGTGCTGCCCCGGGCTGCTAGGCCAGAGCCTGAGGCCTATCCCAGGGACATCTGGCTGCTAGGCTGTGTGAGGGCCTATCCAGAAGCAAGAGAGCAGCGTAGGGTTGGGACGGCAGCTTGCAGTCCAACCAGAAGTGCCGGTTCTGCTGGCCAGAGAACCTGTCATGGTCAGAGGTAGAGGAGAAGCTGTCACCAGTAAGGGATCATCCACCTTGTTACCAGGGACCACTGTGAGTAGCTGAAGAAAGTACCAGAGCAGTATTCTCACCAACCGGGGACGGTGAAGAATTGGGAAACGTCAGCAGATGTCAAGCCAGGGACCCAGACAGCGGAGGTGACACTTGCAGAGCAGCCTTGTGTGCCAAGCCAGGGACCGAGCAGGCCAGTGGGGTGAAGCTTGAGGAAGATACTGAGTGAGAAGATTGGAGGAGCTCAGGAGATCCAGTGGCAGTGGATCAGTAAGTCTAAGTAAAAGACTAGGAGCTCAGTTGAGTGAAGATCTACAATAGGAAGTTGTAGAAGAAGCAAAGAAGTTCATTGCAACCTTTGTTAGGAACTCTTCAAGAATTGTTGCCATAGGAGACAGCATTCCTACTCATGCAGATGTGGCATCTGACTGAATGCCTTTCCCTGCATGGCTGTCTGCCTATAGACGTCTCGGAGTCTGACAATTAACATTCCACCTACTAAAGAGTTTCCTGGCCCCAACCCTCTCTCCCACAGTTCTGTTTAAGAGACAATAAATCTCTTTGCATGCAAGAATTACATTACATTATTGCATTACACCCATCATGCCTTGTAACCCACTGTACACAGAAGGATGTCAGCTATTCCTAACTCTTAAGGTCACCATTAGGCCTGGAGAGGCTCGGGACATGACTACATAAGACAAACAGTGACCCTTGTGCTTCTTTGCCACCAATGACTACCTTCAGTAGAGTAGGACAGAGGACCACCCAGGGCCAACTATGGACCAGTTTGGGGATCTCTGAATTGCCAGACCTGTGCAGTGCCTGCAGGGATATAAATGAGTTGTACAATGGATGTGATCTGGGTTACTGGCTACAACATTCAGTTTTACCATCATTGCTTGAATTGTTGGAGCTGCTGTTGGTTTGGCTGTCCTGGTCCTCACTCCCATCCTTATTCCCATTTTCCAAAGACTCAGACAGATCCATGTCTGTAAAAAAAAACAACA
Source organism: Aquarana catesbeiana (assembly GCF_042186555.1). NCBI lineage: Eukaryota > Metazoa > Chordata > Amphibia > Anura > Ranidae > Aquarana > Aquarana catesbeiana. The sequence continues at coordinate 681,314,702 of NC_133327.1, read as the reverse complement.
GATGAGGAAATGGTAGAGATATCACGCACAGGAGAAGAAGGATTCTCACATTATATATTAGAGACTACAGAAAGTCTATTGTTTCTCAGTCAGATAGGCTCTGTCTAGTAGACTTTCAGTGAGATAAGAGGGTTAACAAGGCTATTGAAGCAGGAAGCACAGCCTGCATATGTAACTATAACTGCCCCCATGTACAGTTATAATGTCATAAGCATGCATTGTTAAGTCTAATGACATTTCAGCGATATCTGTGACTTGGAAGGAAAAATGTTGCTCTATAATGCTCACAAAGAGGACGGCAATACATAAATATATTAATCATTTAAAAACCTGTAATATAATTGACATCCTGTTTACATACCAGACTCCAGACTGTTGGGGAGACTGGTCATTTCCACCGTGTTGGACAGACTATATTCTTTTTCTGTGGGAAAAAACACAAATACAGAATAGTCACAAAGCCGCACAATATTGGCACTCCACCAGAACTGACAAAAGATATGTAAACTTAAAAAAAAAAAAACTCTAAACACACAACCTGCACACAATGAACTCTGCTGCTGTGCACCTCCCCCACCCGCCATCCCCATTGTATTTACTAAACAACTTCCCTTTCAGCCTCTAGTGCCTGTTGGAATGAGAACAGTGTACAGTGCGCTAAAATGTGGAAGTGCGCTCTCTCATGCCGCGTACACGCGATCGGATTTTCCGACGGGAAATGTTGGATGTGAGCTTGTGTATGTTCCATCGGACATTTGTTGTCGGACTTTCCGCCAACAAATGTTGGCTAGCAGGTTCTCAAATTTTCCGCCAACAAATGTTTGTTTGTTGGATTGTCCGAGCGTGTGTACACAAGTCCGTCGGCCAAAAATCCAAAGTACAAACACGCATGCTCGGAAGCAAGGACGAGCCAGAAGCGGTCGGTCTTGTAAACTAGCCTACGTAATGGAGAATTAACATTAGTGACGCGGCAAATTATGAAATCTCCAAATGCAGCGCACAATTCCCTTCTTCTTTAATGGGATAATAATGAAGCTGCTTTGCTGGTGATACTGATGGAGTTATTGCAAACGATTTTTCAAAGGCTTTTTTTTTTTTCCAAGTTATATCAAGAAGAAAAATAATAATAGCGCTAAATGAAAAACGCAAAAAAAAAGCGCAAATCAACACTCTTCTTCAGAAGGAGCCCAAAGGGTGGCGCTAAAGAGCTGAAAAGCCAAGTTGTACGTCTAGTACGTCACTATGTTCGTAATTGTTGGCCAACATTTGTGTGACCGTGTGTATGCAAAACACGTTTGAGCCAACACCCTTCAAACAAAATTCCACAGTTTTGTTGTCGGAAAGTCTGATCGTGTGTACGGGGCATTAGACTAACATCATCTGTGCAGAAAAAAAAAAAAATCTATTGGAGGAGGCAGCAGCCACTTTGATTCTGGGTTGATTTAGAAGCAAGTCAAGTGTCTCTCAAGTGTCTCAGGTTTAGAAGCCGGTCAAGAGCCTCTAGTTCCGTGTGGACTTGTTGAGAGATCTGTTGAAACATAATAGGTTTATTTTTGATGAAGAGTACTATTGTCAAGCTCACTGCACACCAAGAGGCACAAAGTCTGCCCCTGCTTTTGCAAACCTTCTTGGTGATGGGAACAACATGTAGCTGAGAATGACACTTTGTTGATATACCTGTCCAGAATCATAACCTGGTTCGGGTACATTGACGATGTTTTGATTTCATGAGAATTAGGTAGTTGGGTTTGGGAGAGAATAAATTTGGATTTGAAATTCACCAGTACATAACAAACCAAGAGAAGTCAACATGTACTACTGGACCTTACTATCGGGATGTGGGATGATGGACCATTCGCTACTTGACATTCCATGTCAACCAATATTCTTCTCAATGCCACCAGATATCACCCACAAATTTTAGCAAAGACCATACTGAATGGACAATACTAGCAGGTGCACAGGACTTTGAAGATCCCAAGGTCCTCAGAAATGAATGGCTGAGTAATGCATACCAAAAAGCCCAATTGTGAAGACCTTCTTTACAGATATGGCTCTATAGCAAAGTTACTAAGTTGAGCTTGAGATCCAAAAATCTTTTTGGACAAATTTGTGTTACTTGCTCCAGGTATTGGCATTTCTTGACTAGTGAGTTCGTCTCCCAAAAGAGTACATAGAAGGGCTCAGCTGATACATACTGTAATAGGCTGGTATGTTTTAGTAAAATAGGTGATCGATCGTTATGGTGGCCTGATGGATTTGATACATTTTTGAAGTGGAGCATTTAAAACTGTGTATTGCAGATGGTTTGTGTTTTGCACTTGCATGTGGACTTTACTACCACAGGTGTCTATATAGACCCTAAAAGTTTTGTCTTGGAATTTATATCACAAAGGAATACTTTTTTTTAGTTGAGTTCTGGAAATAGTGAACGCTTTAATGATCCTTATTTAAGCTTTCAAGTTGAGTAATTCCTTCTGGGATCCCGAAAATGTGGTGACATTATATGGTTTAATTTATAATATATGCACCAGCAATGGGGTGGGGGCAAAAGGTATTACATAGGATTTATGTCTTTTAGCTTTTATTTGTTAATTTTTTTTTTTTTTAGTGGATGGTAAAATTGTGTACGAAGAAAGCAATTCCAAAATTACACACACAGGGAAGTTGTTTTGTTGTTTCCTGTAAAAAATATATATATGACACTATATTGCAAAAAACGTCCCAAAGTAATAAAGTGTTCTTGTGCTCCAATCTTCTTAAAGTGGTTGTACACCCTGTACAACCGCTTTAACCTACAGGTAAGCCTATATTAAGGCTTACCTGTAGGTGCTTGAAATATCTCCTAAACCTCCATATTTACAAAAAAGCCGAGCGCTGATGACTATGGCGCATGCACCGATGTCTACGGCGCATGCGCACTTTAGAAAGGGCACATCGTGCCCCTTCTAATAGGGGTCATGCCGTGACTGGCAGCTCCCGCGCGCAAGTGACGTCACGCGACTCCGGCCAGTCACAGAGCCGGAGCTCGCAGCCCCGGAAGGAAGAGGGGTTGAAGATAGATCGCTGCTAGTGGGGACAGCATTGACATTGCAGGCTTCGGTTTCAGGTAAGGGAGACATAATGGGCTACTATGCGATGACTAGTAGCCCATTATGCTATACCTTTGCAGGGAAACAAAGAGGAAGTAAAACCCACCAGGGTTTACTTCCTCTTTAAAAGTGCTGAAGTGCTCCAAAACTGTTTTCTGATTAGCAACTTGTGTATAGCAGCTGCAGTATTTTTCCTTTCACATTTACTTGTAACCATAGTGCGTTTTTATTTATAATTGTTCACTGTTTCTTGCAGTTGGCCACCAGGTTTGAACACGTCTCAGGAGGGATTTTGTCCCACTCCTCTTTGCAGATCCTCTCCAAGTCATTAAGGTTCCCGAGGCTGACGTTTGGTAACTCAAACTTCAGCTTCCTCTACATATTTTCTATGGGATTAAGGTCTGGAGACTGGCTAGGCCACTCCAGGACCCTAATGTGCTTCTTCTTAAGCCACTCCTTTGTTGCCTTGGCTGTGTGTTTTGGGTCATTGTCATGCTAGAATACACATCCATGACCCATTTTCAATGCCCTGGCTGAGGGAAGGAGGTTCTCACCCAAGATTTCACAGTATATGGCCCCGTCCATCGTCCCTTTGATGCGGTGAAGTTGTCCTGTGCCCTTAGCAGAAAAACAACTCCAAAGCATAATGTTTCCACCTCCATGTTTGACGGTGAGGATGGTGTTCTTGGGGTCATAGGCAGCATTCCTCCTCCTCCAAACACGGTGAGTTGAGTTGATGCTGAATAGCTTGATTTTGGTCTCATCTGACCACAACACTTTCACCCAGTTCTCCTCTGAATTATTCAGATGTTCATTAGTAATCTTCAGATGGACCTGTACATGTGATTTCCTGAGCAGGGGGACCTTGCAGGTGCTGCAGGATTTCAGTCCTTCACGGTGTAGTGTGTTACCGATTGTTTTCTTGGTGACTATGGTCCCAGCTGAGATCATTGACAAGATTCTCCCGTGTAGTTCTGGGCTGATTCCTCACCGTTCTCATGATCATTGAAACTCCACGAGGTGAGATCTTGTATGGAGCCCCAGACCGAGGGAGATTGACAGTTATTTTGTGTTTCTTCCATTTCCGAATAATCGTACCAGCTGTTGTCACCCTCTCACCAAGCTGCTTGGAGATGGTCTTGTAGCCCATTCCAGCCTTGTGTAGGTCTACAATCTTGTCCCCGACATCCTTGGACAGCTCTTTGGTCTTGGCCATGGTGGAGAGATTGGAATCTGATTGATAGATTGCTTCTGTGGACAGGTGTCTTTTATACAGGTAACAAGTTGAGATTAGGAGCACTCCCTTTTAAGAGAATGCTCCTAATCTCAGCTTGTTGCCTGTATAGAAGACTCCTGGGAGCCAGAAATCTTGCTGATTGATAGGGGATCAAATACTCATTTCACTCATTAAAATGCAAATCAATTTATAACTTTTTTTAAATGCGTTTTTCTGGATATTTTTGTTGTTATTCTGTCTCTCACTGTTAAAATAAACCGACCATTAAAATGATAGACTGATCGTTTCTTTGTCAGTGGGCAAACCTACAAAATCAGCAGGGGATCAAATACTTTTTTCCCCTCACTGTATGTGAGGGACCTTTGTGCCTGCCGGGACCAATAGAAGTCCCTCCAGAGTCTCCCCTTCGAGCACCGAACGCACAGGCTGCACAGGACCAAAGCCAAAGCTTGGAAGCCGCTGTCAGTCACCGCTGTGGAAGAGGAGGAGAGGCGTGGCTTTGGTTTTGTGTCTCTCACATTGCCTGTGTGTGACAGTGGAAGTGGCTGCACGTTGGCTTGCAGTTCAAAATGGGAGCATGCACTAAGTGGAGGCTCCAGTGGGACTCTATAGATCCCGGCAGGCACAGGGGACACCCACATACCTGCTATCAGCATCTAACTCCTGGTTTCCTATGACATTGAGCCAAGCTGGCCCAAGTAAGCTATTACCTTTTACTAATAGATGCTCCCGCTGTCAGCACTGCATTAACTGTATGGAGCATGAGCTACATACAGTATACAGCACTCCTGGAACAAAACTGAGTCAGGCCAAGCACTGCACAGCCATTCAGAGGAAGCCTTGTATTTTATCAATGAAGGCTTCCTCTGATTGACAGCAGAGAGGTGGGTGAATGACATCACAATATCATTGATATAACACAAAGCTTCCTGTGAATGGCTGAGCATTGCTCAGAACGACTCAATTTTATGCCGGGAACCAGTGGCGGCTTGTGCTTTTTTGTTTGGGGGATGGCGGCAAACAACTGAGAAACCCCCTTCCTGCGGCAACTCAAATCCCCCCATTCCCTCCGCTGTCTGCCGGTCGGTTCACCTGCACTTACCCCATCTAGGCGGCGGGCATCGGTGGAGCAGCGGCTGGGATCAGGGCACCAAGCAGCGGTGGGGATCGGGCATCCAGGCATCGGCCAGCGGCTCTTCTCCCCACTCCCGCAGTGTGTCTCCTCCCCTCCCCCTAAGCGCCCAATAGGGTCACCTGTCCTTCAGCCAATCGGGTGACGGGTATCAGACCCGCTTCCCGATTGGGCGGGAGGAGGATCAGTGTTGCAACAGCGAATATTCATTCACTGTTGCAACACAACTGGCCGGGCTCCAGACGCAATACTCTTGAACCCATTCTATTTTGAAGACTATTAGAGGCTCTAATCAGGTGCTTAAAATAAACCCAAAAAAACCCCGCTGTAATTCATGAGCCCGGTGCCCTGAAAAGGGCCTGCCTGGGCGCATGGATAGGGAGGGCGGCGCAAACAATGGATGGGCCGCTACTGCTGGGAACAGCGCAGGAAATCCCCATACTGCTGCAGAACACAGCGCTGTATACTCTATGTAGCTGATTCTCTATACAGTTTATGCAGCGCTGACAGCGGGAGCATCTATTAGTAAAGGGAAGCTTGGCCCAAATAAACAATTAAAAGTCATAGGAAACCTGGAGTCCAGCTTTAATATCACTTTAACAGTAATTGTTCTCCACTAGAATAAAAATGTTGATCGAATTTGGGTTTTAATAGTATAAGGACCTGCAACAACGGAAGAGGAAATTAACTGAGACAGGAAGATTCAAAAAGTTACCTTCTGCGTTCTGAGACAGCGGCTCAGAGGAGTCCATCTCCAGACCTGCACAATGTGAGAGGATTATGGTCATTCGTTTTAGGGACATTTACTGCTATACCACTTTAATGCCAGTTTTCACTATACCCACATCATAATAAAATATCAAGAAATGGTGTATTACATGGTGTTCATACTCACTCATTCACTATGGGATTCCTTTTCTGTATTCTGCAACCTGCTTGACCCTGCTGCTCTCTATCTCCCCCTTCTGTCCATGTCCCCAATTCAGTTCGGGATTTAGCAGAGCAGTGTTGGCAGTTCTGCACGTGCTCAGTTTTCAGTGAGTTTCTATGTTGAGCATTTCCTCCCTATCACATCTGAGCAGCCCATGTGACTACACATGTGGGCGTATACACAGTGGTAAATGACAGCCCACTCCCTCCCTCCCTCCTCCACGCCCACTAACCAGCTAAACCGGGGCGTGGAATATTACATGTAGACAGGCTGAGAGAGAGCTGGGTCATGTGACAGCTGGATATCCATTAGGAAAAAGGTACTTAGATGTTAATTTAATTAAAATAATTAGAGTGCCATCATTCTGGTACAGAAATAGAAGAGACAATGTAAATTAAACAGTGTGCGTTTAATATCACTTTCACCCCGCCAACAGTTCACATTTTGTCTGTCTACTTTCTGGGTGGGGTGGCTGTAATAACACCAACTTTATAGCTTTGTCCCACCCATACCCCCCCCAACATATGCAGGGACTGCCCACTTGAGGTCAAGATTGCCACACTTACTGTCTTTTTTTTTTTTGTTATTGTGCATTATCTCAGATAAGGTTAATGCTGTGATCCCAGGACACAGCATTGGCAAAGGTGCAGGACTGTACGGGCCACTCCAGCACACTTGCCCAACTGTCCCGGATTTCGAGGGACTGTGCCTGATTTGGAGCAATGTCCCTCTGTCCCTCTTTCCCCCTCATTTGTCCCTCATTTTGGTCTGATCTATATAGTTGTATATAAAATGCACTTTTTATCTTTTAAAAAGTGTTTCCCAGCGCTAAACCTTTCATCCGAATTCTAAATTGCTGCATTTGTACATTTTAAAATCCAATATAAAGGAATAGCAGTGGTAAAATAAAAAAATCCCTTGTGAATTGAATTAAAGTGGAGTTCCACCCAAAAATGGAACTTCCACTTTTTGGATTCCCCCCCCCTCCGGTGTCACATTTGGCACCTTTCAGGGGGGAGGAGGGAGCAGATACCTGTCTAATGCAGGTATTTGCTCCCACTTCCTGGCATAGATCACCGCGGCGCTTGTGGTGACCTACGCCACTTCCGGCGCCTACTCTGTCCTCCCCCGCTGTATTCTGGGAGACACACAGGTCCCAGAACACAGCAGGGACCAGAGAGGACACGCAGCGCGACTCGCGCATGCACAGTAGTGAACCAGGAAGTAGGGAACCTTTAAGAGGGTGTGGCAGGGGGGCGTGTCCTATGGCCACATACATTTATTTTATTTATTTATTTCAGGTACTTATATAGCGCCGTCAATTTACGCAGCGCTTTACATATGCATTATACATTTGCTGGTAGGTGTCTCTCATTCCCATCTCAAAATGTTGGGAGGTTTGCACTTGGCATGTGTGTATCACATTACTGTTATCTCTAGAAATGAACGGATTTTGGTTGCTTGGTGTGAAATCCTAGCAGTGTATGGAGAGTATTATTCTACATTCTATGAACAAACTTGTGCACAAAGTATTCGGTACTGATGGGATACGTACTGGACATGGTGGAGACTTGCTGAGAACTATTAAATCCTCCTGTCCGGCCCTGGAGAAGAATGAGATAAGCAGAGGTCAGTGTGGAAGTTAGAGAATTATTAACTACAGAGAGAGAGAGAGAGAAGCAGAGGTCTGTGGGCAAAGTACAGCTTCACCTGACCTCTTCTATGAACCTTTTTATATGGTTACTAATAATTCATTTCTAAACCTAAAGAACTGAAGGCAATTTTCTTTTTCATTTTTGAAAAGAGTTAGGAATGGTTAAAACCCGTCAGCCTGTGTCCCCATTAGGGAGATTTCTCTTCACTCTCTGTCCCATAGCCAAAACAGGAAGTGAGAAGAAATCCCCTTAAAGTGAGGAGAATTCCCCTCTTAGGCTCTGTTCATACCTATGCGCAGAAGCTTAACTAGAAACTTCAGGGCCCTGGTGCAAAAACCATTTAGGCTACACCCCCCCCCCCCCCCTTCCCCGACCACCTGGACCCTTTCCCCTGATCCCGGGGCCCTTCCCATCCATCCCGGGGGCCCTTTACCCCTATCGCGGGGGCTTTTTATAAGCCCCGGTTCACACTGCTGCTGACCTATCATGCAACTTGTGACGCATAAAGTAGCATGACAAGTCAAAATACATTCATTTCAATGGATGCCGTCAATGTGACTCAAGTCGCAGCGACAAAAAAAAAAAAAAGGTTCTTGCACTACTCTTCTGTGACTTTGGTGCAACTTGATCATTACAACTAAGCATGCATTGTTAATCCATTCCTGACAAGCGTATGCATTGATGTAGCTTCTCAGAAGTGGGACTTCATCTGCGAGGCTATATATATATATATATATATATATATATATATATATATATATATATATATGTGTGTGTATGTGTATGTGTATGTGTGTGTATATATATATATATATATATATATATATATAAAAAATCCCATGTACATAAGTATCACAGCCTTTGCCATGACACTCAGAATTGAGCTCAGGTGCCTCCTGTTTCCACTGATCATCCTTGAGATGTTTCTACAACTTGATTGGAGTCCACCTGTGGTAAATTCAGTTGATTGGACATGATTTGGAAAGGCACACACCTGTCTATAGAAGGTCCCACAGGTAACAGTGCATGTCAGAGCACAAACCAAGCCATGAAGTCCAAGGAATTGTCTGCAGACCTCCAAGACAGGATGTATGGAGGCACAGATCTGGGGAAGGGTACAGAAAATATTTCTGCAGCATTGAAGGTTCCAATGAGCACAGTGGCCTCCAACATCTGTAAATGGAAGAAGTTTGGAACCACCAGGACTCTTCCTAGAGCGAACGCCTGGCCAAATTGAGCGATCGGGGGAGAAGGGCCTTAGTCAGGGAGGTGACCATGAACCCGATGGTCACTCTGACAGAGCTCCAGCATTTCACTGTGGAGAGAGGAGAACCTTCCAGAAGAACAATCATCTCTGCAGCACCACACCAATCAGGCCTGTATGGTAGAGTGGTCAGACAGAAACCACTCCCCAGTAAAAGGCACATGACAGCCCACCTGGAGTTTGCCAAAAGGGCACCTGAAGGACTCTCAGACCATGAGAAACAAAATTCTCTGGTCTGATGAAACAAAGATTGAACTCTTTGGCCTGAATGACAAGCATCATGTCTGGAGGAAACCAGGCACCACTCATCACCTGACCAATACCATCCCTACAGTGAAGCATGGTAGTAGCAGCATCATGATGTGGGGATGTTTTTCAGCAGCAGGAACTAGGAGACTAGTCAGGATCGAGGGAAAGATGAATGTAGCAATGTACAGAGACATCAGTGGCGGTGAGTCCATAAGAGCGCACGGGCACCACCCCCTCTCTCCAGCCACTCCCTCTATGACCAATAGATAGATTCATGCATTGTGCTCATTCATGGATGCTCTGGAGTTCAGCCACAGTGATCTTTGGGTTCTTCTTTACCTCTCTCACCAAGGCTCTTCTCCCCCGATAGCTCAGTTTGGCCGGACGGCCAGCTCTAGGAAGGGTTCTGGTCGTCCCAAACGTCTTCCATTTAAGGATTATGGAGGCCACTGTGCCTTGCAGAAATTTTTTTGTTACCTTGGCCAGATCTGTACCTTGCCACAATTCTGTCTCTGATTTCTTCAGGCAGTTCCTTTGACCTCATGATTCTCATTTGCTCTGACATGCACTGTGAGCTGTAAGGTCTTATATAGACAGGTGTGTGGCTTTCCTTGTACAAAAGTTTTATTGAACATAAAGAGCATTAATAGTACATAAGGAGAAACACATAAATGAACATAGTGCGAACGTGTTTAGTCTTAATACAATAATTAAAAGGAAATGAAAACGGGAATCATAATACATGACCATGTAACAATAGATAAAGCACTGAGAAGGCAAAATATGTTCATAAACAATTGTCAGCCTGTACCTTGCCTCCGTCAAGGGTAAACCTGCGGAGTGAGAAGTATAAAAAAGTAGCCGAAAATAAAGGTGGAGAAAGGGAGTAAAAAAGAGCTGACATAGTGATTAAGAAGAAGAAAGAAAGGGAAGAGATAGTGAGAAAAGAGTGGGGGAAGAGGGAAGATGGGGGGGGGGGGGAGGGGTCCGCGGGATGGGGAGCCTGAGAATTCACTACAGGGAGAGTAGTGCCGAGTCGAACCTGGAGGGGTGAGCATAGCTTACCCATGGTTGCCATGTCCGGAGAAATTTGTCATGTGTATCTGATAATACTGCTGTCAGTTTTTCATTAACCATGATATCATTAATGCAGTTTTTAACTGCTTCAAAACTAAGGGCCGGGGTTTTCCATGCTTTTGCAATAGTTAATTTAGTTGCAGTAAATATATGAGATGCTAACTGACACTCTGGTCGCAACAAATCAATGATTGGTTTCCCCAAAAGAGCCTCAAAGGGGTCCCTCTTTATAGTAGTGTTGAGGAGGTTTTGGAGGAGTGCATACACTCTGACCCACAGTCTGCATACCTTAGGACACTTCCACCAAATATGTGCCATCGTGCCCTCTTGTGAACATCCTCGGAAACATAAAGGGGAATATGATGGGATAAAACTCGCTAATATAGCTGGGGTATAGTACCATCTATAAAGAATTTTGTAAGCATTTTCCAAGAACAGAACATTCTTGGAGCACTTGGATAATGGAATAGTCATGGCCTGCCAGTCGTCCGGGTCTACCTTTTTTACCCAGTTCTGCTTCCCAATGGAGATGATATGCTCTTATGGGCGGTTTTGTGGAGCCAATAATGGCTGCGTAAATTAAAGAAATCAAACCTGGGGACTGGGGTTGTGATCTGCAAAGATGTTCAAAGGGAGTTAATGTATAAGGGGCGTCATGAGATTTTATAAGGGTTAGTAGGAAGTGTCGTATTTGCATATATCTAAAATGTTCACTGAGGGGGATGTCATGTGAGGAGCGTAAGGCTGCAAATGTTATGATCCTGGTTGGGGAAAGCATAGAATGGACATCCACAAAGCCTTGCTCGGTCCACCACAGGAATTGCTGCGGATTATCGTGTCCCGGTGGGAACAATGGGCAGTGAAGAAGGGAAAGTAGAGGAAGGTGTGGGGAGATTAGACCTGCAGAGTATTTGACTGAATCCCATAACCGTAGTGAATGGGCCAAACATGGGCCCATAGCACTAGGACGATATTCTTGAGGGAGCCATGGAAGAGAGGCTAAGGGTATCGGGTGAGAGTCTACCATATCCATGGTGGCCCATAATGGCATCTGAGTTTTCTCATGGAGATGGGATAATGGAGCTATGGCTGCCGCTGTGTAATAAGCTTGTAGGTTGGGTACTGATAAACCTCCGTTAATTTTACGAGCAAATAGTACCTGCTTTTTAATCCTAGGTTTCTTGGAGCCCCAAATAAACTGCATAATCTTGCGCTGGTGTATACGGAGGATATGGAGGGGACGTGGACCAGCAGAACCCTGAAGTAGTAAAGCAGTTTTGGGAGGTAGGACATTCGAACGGTAGCAATCCTACCGAACCAGGACAACAGGAGAGCGGACCACGAGGAGAGCATATTTGTGAGTTTTCTAAATAATGGGGGAAAATTAGCTTGGATTAAACCTGAATACTTTGGAGTAAGTCGGATACCAAGGTAAGGTAAGAAATTCAGCCATTGGAAAGAAAAGTGTGACTGTAGGGATTCTAATTCAGATGGTGAAAGATTTATCGACATTGCTTTGGATTTAGCGGAATTGACCGAAAGACCCGAAAAGGTGACAAAGATATCCAGAAGAGATAGCAGATTAGGGAGGGTGATTCTCGGTTTAGTGATAGTCAATAAGATGTCATCCGCGAACATGGACAATTTATGCGGGGTACCTGCTATTTCCATGCCAGTTATATCAGGATGGGATCTAATGGCTTCCGCTAGGGGTTCTAGTGCTAGAATGAATAATAATGGAGAGAGTGGGCATCCCTGGCGAGTGCCCCTTCTAATTGGAAAGGTGTATGATTCAAACCCATAGTACTTCACTTTGGCTTGAGGGGAATTATAGATGGCTGAGACCCAGCCCATAAAAGAGGTGCCAAAACCAAAGTGCTTTAGCGTTTGTATCAGGTATGGCCAGGACAGTGTATCAAAGGCTTTGTTGATGTCCAATGATAAGTACATAGTTTCTAGGGATCTGTTATGAACCGTGTGTTGTATTTGGAGAAGGCGTCTTATTGCGTCCCCTGCCTGTCTCCTTGGGACAAATCCCACTTGCTCTTTTTTTATTAGGCGTGGAAGAAAGGAGTTGAGGCGAGTAGCCAGGATCTTTGTTAAAATTTTCATGTCAATATTAATGAGTGATATGGGCCAGAAGTTAGCCCAAGATGAATGGTCTTTATCTGGCTTAGGTATCATGACAATGTTGGCGGTCAGTTGATTGGGTGTAAAGTGACAACCATCCTTGACTGAATTATACATCTTAGTCAAATGCGGAGCAATGACGTCTGCCATTTTCCGATAATAAAGTGCCGTGAAGCCGTCTGGGCCAGGCCTCTTGCCCACCTTCAGCTCCTTAATACATTGGAGGACTTCTGAGGTCTGTATATCTCGGTCCATCAGGGATGTATGAGTTTCAGACAAGGAGGGTAATGATAGGTTTTGGAGAAAGGTATCAAGGCCTTGGGTTGAAAGATGATCCGGCTCCGAATAAAGTTTAGTGAGGCGATGTCTGAATTCTTCCAGGACTCGCTGGGGATTACCGGTTAGGGAGTTGTGGCGTGTGCGAAGAGTAATAGGAGTAAATTTCGGGGCGAAGGTACGTAATCTATTAGCTAGCATTGCATTCGGTTTATTCGCTTTAATATACCACTTCTGTCGGGCCCAGCGTAGGGTCCGTTCTGCTTCATCAGTTAGGCACAGGTCTAATTCTGTGCGGGCCTTATCTAAGAGTTTGCGATTAGTGGGAGTGGGTTTTTGTTTGAAGACCTTGGTCGCAGCCTCTAATTTTAATTCAAGATCCTGTCGAGCCTTTGCTCTCTCTTTTTTACGTCTAGACGCTATACGGATAACATGACCTCTGAGGACAGCTTTATATCCTTCCCACAGTGTAACTGGGGATGATACTGTTCCTGTGTTAATTCTAAAATATTCAGCTGAAGCTTCATGAATATCAGCAAGAATTTCTCTGTAGGATAGAAGAGAGTCATTCATCACCCATGGGGAGAATTGTGGTTTGCTCAATAAAGAATGACAAACCGTTAGGATGGGGTCATGATCTGACCATAGGGCGGTAAGGATAGAAATTGATTCTATTAAGGGAAGGTGTTTGCGAAGGACAAACATATGGTCGATCCTAGAATGTGAGTGGTGAGGATGGGAATAATGGGTATAATCCCTACTCAGGGGATGGAGTTCACGCCATACATCTATCAGATCAGAATTCTGCAGGGACTGTGAAAAGGATTTAGCGGCCGCAGAAGGAGGTTTATGGTCCGGTGGGTACTTGTCAAGAGAGGGTTTCAAAGTTACATTAGAGTCTCCCGCCAACAAGAGGGTACCTTTTTGGTGGGATCGTAACAGAGAGCAGACGTGGGTAAGAAAGGGCCCTGGGTTTGTATTCGGAGCATAATAGGACATGATTGTTATTTCATTATCTTGAACCGTGCCTTGCAAAATTAGATATCTGCCATTTGGGTCTGCTATCTGTTTACTGCAAATAAATGGAACCGTTTTACTTATGGCGATCAGAACACCTCTGTGTTTAGTAGATGCATCAGCCATAAATACCTGTGGGTAGTGTGCCACAAAGTATTTAGGGCAAGAGGTGGTAGAAAAATGTGTTTCTTGCAAGCAAGCGATATCTATTTTTTGTTGTTTTAGGTATTTAAAGATCTTGACCCTTTTCTGGGGGGAATTCATACCCTGAACATTCAGGGTAAGCCAGTTAAGAGTCATGGGGACAGGGGGTTTCTCCTATATAAATTTCCAGTCAGACATCCCGCGGACCAGGGGGAAGGGGAAAAAAGAAAGGGGGGAAGAAAAGGGCAAGAGAGAAAGAGTGAAGCATGTAAAGGTAGAGGTAATGAGGAAATCTCGAAGTTGGATAAGCAACAATACCTTAATTGCATTGATTTGTGGGCTGAAAGACCCACATTCGAGTAAGACGTTGGCCGAGACAGCCGTGTCAGTCAAGTGCTGACTCATCGGGGGTAGCTTTGGTCCAACGGGACCACCGACCTATCACTTAACAGGAAGTTATAAATGTATGTTGAGAGCAGAGACTAAGAACATTTGAACTCAGGTTTAGTGGAAGTGAATTAAAAACAACAGAACTAAACATTTGTTAATGTAACATTATAAGACATAAAGGTGCAACCAAAACTTAGTCCCCGATGGCCCAGACACGGAGGCCTAAAGGCCTCCAGTCCCCTGACCACCAAGGAGACTGACCCAACCCCTCCGCCTAACGGAGGCGGTGGAGCAGGGCGCGGAAACAACTGCCCGCGCCACATTGGAACACCACGAAAGGGCATTCCTGCAGCAGCGGTTTCTCCCTCCCCCCACCACGGCAAACCCTAGAAGGAACAGAGATGTTAAGGTCACAATCCTGTGATGATTAGAAAAAATTATCATGAACATTTAACCTAAAAAATAAAAGGAAAAAAATAGGAAAAAAAAAAATCCTTCTTTAATCGTGAATTGTCTTCTACCTGGAAACAAGGTAAAGGGTGTCCACTTGCCAAACTTCCATATTGCTTCTTGCACCTTACACCGCCATCTCACTAATGGGGCGGACCATAGTGGGGTGTCCGTTTAAGTTATTAAAGCATAGGACCAAACTAATTGTACTGGGGACTGGTAACTTCTTATCCAGCGCACCCAAAAGTTCCAGGTGTAAGAACAGTAAATAGATCAAAAGGGATGACCGTGGACCGGGGTCGGGCAACAGAAGGGGGTTAGATGTCATCAAAAAAAACCAAATACAATAAAGTACCTTCAACCATTGTTGGATTTATGGAATTTCTGGGACTGTAAATCTCACAGAGCTTGGGATCCGGGTTGCGAACGCTGGGAAATTTGTCGAGGGGGCCTGGAGGGTCCTGGTCTGGAGGAGGACGCCGCATCCGTCTGGGAGGAAGGAAGGTCCAGCTGTAGGTCCTGGAAGTGTCGCCTCAAATCTGCTGGGGAAGTAGCCTGAAATTGACGGCCCGAATGAGAGAAGGATAGCTTGAAGGGAAATCCCCATCTGTACTTGATCCCCTGGGTTTGCAGGATTTGCAAGTATGGTTTGAGACCCCGCCGTCTAGCAATTGTGACCGGCGAGAGATCAGCAAATAGCTGAAGAGAATTTCCCTGAAAGGAAAGAGTTTGTTGTTCTCTTGCCGCCTGCAAAAGTTTCTCTTTAGTACGATAATAGTGAAACTTTATGATAACGTCTCTCGGGCCAGGGATCTATGTATGCGATTGAACTCAAGCCTGTCCACAGGGATCTCCGGGGCCAGTTCCTGAAAGAAAGCAGTCGTTGTACCCTGCAGATCAATCACCGCTTCTGGGATACCACGTATGCGTAAGTTGTCCCTGCGGGCCCTGTTTTCTGCGTCCTCTAATTTGTCTCTCAGGGACTCTAACTCCGCTGTTAGCTTGTCTACCTCCTCTTCATGACCCTCTAACACTGTGGTTGCCAAATCCATACGCTGCTCTAGTTGATTAGTGCGGTGGCCTATCTCTTTAAGGCCCCGCACTAAATCTGAGGAAAGTTTGCGCAATGCCACAGTGATTTCATCCCTGACAATACTGCGGAATTTTGCCAGGAGATTATCAGGGTCCAGGGGGAGAGGGCTTACCAGATCCGTAGGAAATTGTTGTAAGCTGTCTGTTGGCGATTCTG
The DNA here is from genome assembly GCF_042186555.1 of Aquarana catesbeiana. NCBI lineage: Eukaryota > Metazoa > Chordata > Amphibia > Anura > Ranidae > Aquarana > Aquarana catesbeiana. The sequence continues at coordinate 681,298,409 of NC_133327.1, read as the reverse complement.
GGTCTCCATCTGATAGGTGTGCAGCGTCCTCATGTTCCGGAGGTTTAAGCGCCATATTGGATTTCCCCTTGCCTGAAGCTGAGGAGGATTTATGGGGCTGCCGAGCTTTTGGCTTCTGTTTTCCGGACCGGAGCATCACCGGCAGAGTCCCGAGATGTTCCGGGGTCCGGGGCGGTATGTGTACTGCGTCCCCGCTTGCTCTGCTCTTTATCTAGTCGGATTACTGATCCCGTCGGCGCGGAGCGGAGGAATCAAGCGGCCATTTCCTTCGCTCGCTTGCGCGCATGCGCCCCTAGGTGTGTGGCTTTCCTAATCAAGTCCAATCAGTATAATCAAACACAGCTGGACTTAAATGAAGGTGTAGAACCATCTCAAGGATGATCAGAAGAAATGGACAGAACCTGAGTTAAATATATGAGTGTCACAGCAAAGGGTCTGAATACTTAGGACCATGTGATATTTCAGTTTTTCTTTTTTAATAAATCTGCAAAAATGTCTGAATACTTTCTGTCCCCACTGTAGATAGATAGATAGATAGATAGATAGATAGATAGATAGATAGATAGATAGATAGATAGATAGATAGATAGATAGATAGATAGACAAAAATAAAGATATTATAGAGTTTTATCTAGGTCAAGGTTAGGGTCAAAGGTCATGGTCAGAGTCAACCTTCCTTCAGAAGCTTGCATAGCAGACGTGTTGTCAGAAGCTCCGTCAGAAGCCATCCAGGACTCCCTGGACCCCAGCAGCATTGAGCCGGGACACCCCCCCCCCCCAGCTACATTTACCAGGAACAGGAACGGGATCCCCCGGAACACCCTGGACCCCACACGCCTAGCCCAGCCCTCAGCTCCACATCGCACCGTCCATTTGGATGCCTCGATCCAGCCCACCAACCTCTGTGGGCAGTCTCACAGGACACACCCCGGCTCCGGCCTAGCTCCGGCCAGTGCCGGCCCGCAGCATCACCCCCCCACCCAGCCTTCTTCAGCAGGCCTGGGCACCCACTCTGACCGGACCCTACCCACTATCCACAAACGGGACCATAGCAGCACCGGGAGCCCGAGATCCAGACAGCCCGCGGCTCCGGCCTAGCCCTGCGGCCATCTTGGTCCACCCAATCACGGCCGCAGCACTCCACCGGCCACCCGGAGCCCATTCCCCGGAGCCCCCAGCAGGTTCTACCAGGACCTGGTCCCACTCTGACCCCCACCCACATGGGCACCTCCACAGCCACCGTTGGTCGCCTCTGCTCTAGCTAGCTAGACAAGGAACAGGCCGCGGCTGCGGCCTAGCTCCGGCCTACCTCCTAGGTCACCCCCACTTTCTGTTTCAGTGGGCCGGCGTGTCCTTCCCACCCCTGAAAACCTCCTCCTTCGCTACCGGACCACACCGCAGAGACACCGGGTGACACAGAGAGCCAGGATAACCACGGCTCAGGCCTATCCTGACGTACATCTTGATCCACCCAGACGCGGCTGCAGTACTGGTAAGTAGTGGCCTAGGCCCCTAGCACCCCTCCTTCTGTTCCTCCAGTCCCCCCCCCCCATCTCCTCTCCTTGCTTCTTCTCTGATATCCCTGGTCAGGTAAGCACTTCGGGGCATCACCCTTAGCAAATGATCCAGGGTCCTCTGGTCCGACCGCTTCTCGGGGGGTCAGGAAGGAATTTTTTCCCTCTACTGTAGCAATTGGCCAGCACAGCTAGGGGTTTTTCGCATTCCTCTGGATCAACGGGAGGGCGGTTGGGTCAATGGACCCCCTCCATCACCACCACCAGAACTATTCGCACCGTCATCAGCACCTCAACACACCACCGCTGTTATCAGCGGCATCCTTCAGGACCATCATCTTCTCAGCAACATCATCGGCGCTACATCAGTATCATCATCACATTCATCCTATCACCATCAACTTTTTTTCTCGCCATGTGCATCTTCAAATACTCAGCAGAAGTTCTGCACAGGCTAAGAAATACCACCTCAACATTACCAACCTCCATTCAAAAAATCCTACGAAAAGAACACTTACTAAGGACCAACCTACAATCAACCATCAAGCACAGGAAGACACCAATTCAACCACAACAATTAGCATGCGCCATGATCAACAATAGATCTGCAGTCAAAAACAGACTGGAAGTCCACGACTTCATCAACCAAAACAACATAGATTGCCTCTTCATCACGGAAAGCTGGCTAACACCCGACTGCAACGCCATCCTAACCGAACTGATGCCTGAGAACTACAGTATCCTAACTGAGCACAGAAAAGGAAAAAAAGGAGGCCTAGCAGTGATCTACAAATCTAACCTTGTGTTCACCAAACCAACTTTACAGAACTCAGTGCCTTTCATGGAGACACTTACTCTACATCTTCAAACAACACCCCAAGACACCATTCACATACTATTATGCTACAGACCACCAGGACCAAAGACTAATCTCCTTACACCCCTCACTGAATTCATTTCAATACACACCCTGAAAACCAAAAACTTTCTGGTACTTGGGGACTTAAACCTCTGGGCAAACTCTACCCAAGTCCCTATCGCTACCGCCTTCATTAACCAATTGGAAGAACTAGGTCTTCAGCAGCTGATAAATGCTCCCACGCATGGTTCAGGACACACTCTGGACCTCATCTTCAAACAAAATATGGACATCAACATATTCGACAACATACCGCTACCATGGACCGACCACCACGCTATCAAATTTAAAATCACCACTAACGCCACCCTCCAAAAACGGAAACACGCAACAACAACACACTGGACCAAATCTCAGAAGAAACTACACTCTTCAAAACCACATTATCAAACAAAAAAGCAATGCTAAATTTAAACCACTCAACGGAACAAACACTCAACTCCCTAAACAAGAAGTAGTAGGAGTCACAGATTCATATCTACAATGGTTTGCATCCTTCTTAGGAAATCGCTCTCAGAGAGTGAAACTAGGAGCATTCACCTCTGAAACCCGCGCAATCTCTTGTGGAGTCCCTCAAGGTTCACCCTTGTCACCAGTGTCTTCTACATCCGCCCACTCCTCAAAATCATCAGAATATCGGACCTCTGCTTCCACTCATACGCTGATGACACTCAACTCTATTTTCGCATCACCGGACAAAAAGACCAGCATCAGTGACTAGAAAAATGCCTCACTTTGATAGACGACTGGATGACCACTAGCTCCCTCAAACTCAACGGATCAAAAACAGAGCTTCTTCTCCTACACGCAAACCAAAATTCCAAAACTAATACCCCATGGACACCTCCCACCATCTTTAGACAGACCATCTCTCCAAGCACCAAAGCCAAGAGTCTCGGAGTCATCTGTGACTCAGAAATGTCAATGGATGCACAAACAGGATCAGTAGTCAGCGGATCTCACCATCTCCTCCACCTGCTACGTAGACTCATCTCCTTCATTCCAGAAGAGGACAAAGCAGCAGTAGTTGGAACAATCATCAATTCCAGACTCGACTACGCAAACTCCCTCTACATAGGACTACCCCAATATCAGCTTGCGCGCTTACAACTCATCCAAAACACGGCACCAAGACTGCTAACAGGTAAAAAACCCTGGGAATCCATCTCCCCATTCCTAAGGAGCCTACACTGGCTATCCGTAAAGAATCAAATCACGTTCAAGACCCTCTGCCTCACCCACAAATGCATACAAAGAAACGCTTCTCAATACCTACGCCGGAAAATAAAACACTACACACCCAATCGCAGTCTTCGATCATCTAACCAAAACCTCCTCCTCATTCCCAAATCCCGCTACAAATCAAAGGGAGAACGAAGATTCGCAGTCCAAGGACCACGGCTATGGAACGCTCTACCGACTTACATCTGCATGGAAGAAAACCCATCAGGCCTTCAGGAAAAAACTCAAGACCTACCTCTTCTAAGAAGCTGGAAAACACGGGACGGATCCAGCGCCTGGAGGCGATTCAGTTCGCATTTGCAACGCTATACAAATCATTTATTCATTCAATCAACGTTCAGGGCCAATAATCAGGGTCAGCGATTCAGGGCCAGTGTATTTTAAATGTATAAAAAAGTGCTGCGCAAATAAAAGTCCATAAACAACTGATAAAATTGAAATGGAGAGACAGGAACCACCGGTGACAGTAAATAACAGGATGGTGACTTAATCCCTCCACCTTTCTTGGATGGCCCCTCACCTCAGTTATTCGACCTGAAACAGGTCACACCACTTAAAGGATGGGATGGATCAATCAGTAGAATACTCCTTCACCTCCTCCAATTCACAGGCTCAATTCCCAGTACTCAGTATATGGCAGATGTTAAATATAAAAAATAAAACAACAAACCATAGTGTTCTCCGTGTATAATTTATTAAAATAAATATAGGCTAAAACAAAGCACATTGAAAACGGCACTTCGAAAACACTCACATATCACCGGCACTCCGATCCGAGTGCCGGCCAGCAGGCTTGTGATCGCGTCTGTCGGATGACCGCGGGTGACGTCACACGCTCCTAACCCCCGCGGGGGTTAGGAGCGTGTGACGTCACCCGCGGTCATCCGACAGACGCGATCACAAGCCTGCTGGCCGGCACTCGGATCGGAGTGCCGGTGATATGTGAGTGTTTTCGAAGTGCCGTTTTCAATGTGCTTTGTTTTAGCCTATATTTATTTTAATAAATTATACACGGAGAACACTATGGTTTGTTGTTTTATTTTTTATATTTAACATCTGCCATATACTGAGTACTGGGAATTGAGCCTGTGAATTGGAGGAGGTGAAGGAGTATTCTACTGATTGATCCATCCCATCCTTTAAGTGGTGTGACCTGTTTCAGGTCGAATAACTGAGGTGAGGGGCCATCCAAGAACGGTGGAGGGATTAAGTCACCATCCTGTTATTTACTGTCACCGGTGGTTCCTGTCTCTCCATTTCAATTTTATCAGTTGTTTATGGACTTTTATTTGCGCAGCACTTTTTTATACATTTATGCTTTTGAGGTATTTTTTTGAATTGACCTTAGTGTCTGCTTGCATTTTATTTATCAGTCAGCGCTGAATTTAATTACACTACTTTCCAGTGTATTTTAAGTATGATTTAAAAATATATATATATTTTTAATAATTTAGTATCAGTGTCAGTTAGTGTCATTTTTTTTTTTTTTTTTTTAGGTGGGATTAAAAAAAAAAGTGCTGGGCCCTACTACAGGTACAATCGAATAACACACACATATATGGTAGCAATGTGATCATCAGGAGCAAGAGAATTTTTTTTTTTGGGCTGTTCTGGTGGTAAATTATAGTAATAGCAGAAAATATACAGCTAACGTTTGCAAAAAAAATTATATTTTGTTACCATTTTGTATTTGAGGCTAGGTTCATCTGTGCGGCTGGTTCCTGCTGTGGGTCCGCACCTGTACCCACAGCCGCAACCACCCGCACCGAAAAACGAGCTGGATGTGCGCGGGTGACATGAATCCTAATGGCATGCTGCACGCACTAGAGATCACACCCGCACTGGTAACCGCACTGCAATTGCAGTGCCCGTGCGGGCTGCGATTCCAGAAATGGTGCAGGGACCTTTTCCCTGAGCTTCAGGAGGCACGGCAACCCATTAAAATGAACGGGCCGCCGCGCCTGCACAAAACACGGAGCGGCATCAGTGTGAACCTAGCCTAAAGCAGAACTACACCGCATCTGAGCACAGCAAACCAAAAACACTATTTAATTCATTTTTAATATTCCAAGCAAAACCCCCCCCCATCCATCCATCCATCCATGTCTCCACGCTTTATTTTGCTGAGAAAACATCCCCTAGCATTTCTGGCTGTGGCCATCTTGAGTTAGGGCAGATGATTCATGTAGCATTTACTTCTTGGAATCCATCTGGCCTTAGCTCAGGCATGCAGGCAGGAGGGTGTGCTTAGCTGAGAAAGCCCCTCCTCCCATGAACTCTCCTGGGATGTATGACATCATTTTGGACTAGGCCAGAAACCAGAAAGTAACTAAGGAAATGTTAAAAAAAAAAAAGTTTAAAACAAGTAAATTTAAACACTTTAACTCTGGAAGATTTACCCCCCTTCCTGATCAGTTCATTGTGATAGGCACTGCATTACTTTAACTGACAATTGCGCGGTTGTGCGACGCTGTATCCAAATAAAATGCATGTCCTTTTTTTTCCCCACAAATAGAGCTTTGTATCCAATAAAAAAAATGTAAAAAATAAAATTTCTTCATAAATTTTGGCCAATGTGTATTCTGCTACATAGGTTTTATTTAAAAAAACCCCGAATAAGTGTATATTGATTGGTTTGCGCAAAAGTTATAGCGTCTACAAACTATGGGATATTTTTATTTACTTTTTAAAAATTTATTTTTGCTAGTAATGGCGGCAATCAGCGACTTATAGCGGGACTGCAATATTGCGGCGGACAATCTGATTCTAACTGACACTTTTTGGGAACCAGTGACACAAAAATATGCACAGTCACTGTCACTGTACCAATGACACTGGCTGGCAAGGGGCCAGCACGTGATCCGCCGTATGGCTGCCAACCTGTAGCAATAAAAATGCTAAAGAGTTGTCAATAAGCGGTTAATACTCCTTTCTATCTTTTTACTAACGATGGCAGCATAAGCATTAAAATTGTTCATGTTGATTGAGAAAGTGAAATTTCACTTTAAGTTTTCATAGATAATAAAAAAAATCAGGAGATATCATTACTACGGAGCCTTGAAAAAGTATTCATACCCCTGGAAATTTTCCACATTTTGTCATGTTACAACCAAAATTATAAATGTATTTTATTGGGCTTTTATGTGATAGACCAACACAAAAGTGGCTCATAATTGTGAAGTGAAAGGAAAATGATTTTCAATATTTTTTACAAATATGTGAAAAGTGTGTTTGTGTGTGGGGGGGGGGGCATTTGTATTCAGCCCCCTTTACTCTGATACCTCTAACTAAAATCTAGTGGAACCAATTGCCTTCAGAAGTCACCTAATTAGTAAATAGAGTCCACCTGTGTGTCATTTATTCTCAGTATAAATACAGCTGTTCTGTGAAGCCCTCAGAGGTTTGTTAGATAACCTTAGTGAACAAACAGCATCATGAAGGCCAAGGAACACATCAGACAGATCAGGGATAAAGTTGTGGAGAAGTATAAAGCAGGGTTAGGATATAAATAAATCTCTCAAGCTTTGAACATCTCACGGAGCTCTGTTCAATCCATCATCCGAAAATGGAAAGAGTATGGCACAACTGCAAACCTACCAAGACATGGCCGTCCACCTAAACTGACCGGCCGGGCAAGGAGAGCATTCATCAGAGAAGAGCCAAGAGGTCCATGGTAACTCTGGAGGAGCTGCAGAGATCCACAGCTCAGGTGGGAGAATCTTTCCACAGGACAACTATTAGTCGTGTTCTCCACAAATCTGACCTTTATGGAAGAGTGACAAGAAGAAAGACATTGGTGAAAGAAAGTCATAAGAAGTCCTGTTTGTAGTTTGTGAGAAGCCATGTGGGGGACACAGCAAACATGTGGAAGAAGGTGATCTGGTCAGATGAGACCAAAATTCAACTTTATGGACTAAAAGCAAAACGCTATGTGTGGGGAAAACTAACACAGCACATCACCCTGAACACATCATCCCCACCGTGAAACATGGTGGTGGCAGCATCATGTTGTGGGGATTTTCTTCAGCAGGGACAGGGAAGCTGGTCAGAGTTGATGGGAAGATGGATGGAGACAAATAGGGGCAATCTTAGAAGAAAACCTGTTATGCCGCGTACACACGATCGGACATTCCGACAACAAAATCCATGTTCTTTTTCCGACGGATGTTGGCTCAAACTTGTCTTGCATACACACGGTCACACAAATCTTGTCGGAAATTCCAAACATCATGAACGCGGTGTGACGTACAACACGTACGACGAGCCGAGAAAAATTAAGTTCAATAAGCCAGTGCGGCTCTTCTGCATGATTCCGAGCATGCGTGGAACTTTGTGCGTCGGAATTGTGTACACACGATTGGATTTTGTTGTTGGAAAATTTGAGATGCAGATCTCAAATTTTGTGTGACGGAAATTCGGATGGAAAATGTCCGATGGAGCCAACACACGGTTGGAATTTCCGACAACAAGCTCCCATCCAACATTTTCTGCCGCAAAATCCGACCGTGTGTACGCGGCATTAGAGTCTGCAAAAGACTTGAGACTGGGGTGGAGGTTCACCTTCCAGCAGGACAACGACCCGAAACATCCAGCCAGAGCTACAATGGAATGGTTTAGATCAAAGCATATTCATGTGTTAGAATGGCCCAGTCACAGTCCAGACCTAAATCACATTGAGAATCTGTGGCAAGACTTGAAAATTGCTGTTCACTACCAAAAGCGCATGACCCAACGTGGTACTTACCGGACATAATGCTCAAACACCCACTACATCAGATGGCCATTGAACAAGCTTTAAAGGAATACATATCAATTAATAATACAACAGACATCTCCCCAATAACACTGTGGGAAGCTCATACGCCTGTCTTGCGTGGTACAATACAAAGACAAATGGCACTATTTAAACGGGAACGCAAAAATCTAGCAAAAAAACTAGAACTCAATTTTAATGCAGCCTACATATCATTTCAAGATAATCCATCTCAGAGTACAAAATCTTATCTGGGAAAAATCTAGATTGGAATACGATCTATTTCTCACTGAGTCAGTTGATAAATCCCTCAAACGCTCCAAACACAATTTCTACATGAATACAAACAAACCAGGTACATATTTGGCTCGGGCATTAAATTCAACTAACAAATCTTTCAAACCAATACGTTTGAAATTATCAAAAAATGTTTACACTTGTAATCCAGTTAAAATAGTCCATAAATTTCACTCACATCTCGCAACTTTATACAAGACAAACAATGAATTTAATCCTACAGAAGCTGAATCCTTCTTCTCAAAAATAACCTTACCTGAGTTATCTCAGAATCAAAAAAGCAGTTTGGATGAGCCTATAACTATAGATGAAGTTGCTAACGCCATAAAAGACCTAAAACTTAACAAAAGACCAGGCCCAGACGGCTACTCGGCTTTATACTATAAAACATTCTCAGAAATACTCTCTCCCATTCTCACTGAAACTTTTAACAAACTTCTAGATGGACATTCTTTTCGGCAAGAAACACTAATGGCAATTGTTTGTATGATCCCAAAACCCCTTTCTGATGATACTTCCTGTGTGAATTATCGGCCTATCTCTCTGTTAAACCTCGATATTAAATTATTAGCAAAAATAATAGCAAAACGCCTCAATAGCATTATAGGAAAATTAATACATAGAGATCAAGTAGGCTTCATGCCAAATAGACAGGCAGGCGATAATATACGCAGGGCAGTGTTATTGGCACATATTGCTAAAAAACGGAAAATCCCTTTATGTTTTCTATCTCTCGATATTAAGAGGGCATTTGACACAGTATCCTGGCAATATATGCAATATTCATTACAAAAATGGGGTTTTGGACCCCACTTTTTAACATGGATCAAAGCATTATATAATAAACCCAAAGCCTATATAAAATATGCTGGATACAAATCTGAAGCCTTTAATATCGAAAGAGGTACCCGACAGGGTTGCCCATTATCTCCCTTATTATTTGCCCTTATATTCGAACCCATGGCCCAATACATCAGAACAAACCAAACTATAACTGGCATTGAAGTAGGAGGTATTACACACAAATTATGTATATTTGCAGACGATATATTACTTTTTCTATCATCACCACAGGTCTCTGGTCCTAACTTAATACCAGCTCTTGATGGATTTGCAGCCCTATCCGGCCTTATGATTAATCCTAAGAAATGCCTAGTGCTTAATATTTCACTCACAAACATGGAATTGATCCCCGCTAGGGCTGCACTCCCATTCACATGGGCAGAAAAATCAATCCCATATCTTGGAATTCATTTAACAGCATCTCATTCTGACTTATTCTCAACCAATTATCCTCCTGTATTAAGACAGATCACAAATCTAATAAAACAATGGTCGCAACTTCCTTTATCCTGGATAGGGAAGATTAATGCAATCAAAATGACTATTCTACCCAAATTGCTTTATCTATTCAGAGTCCTCCCTATTCCAATTCCTTCCTATTTTTTGAGAATAGTACAAAAAAGAGCAACTTCGTTTATATGGGGCTCTTCTAAACCACGTATACCTATACACACACTACATCTTCCCAAAAATAAAGGAGGCCTGGGATACCCTAATTTTACTAACTACTACAGAGCAGCACATTTGGCCAGTCTGTCCAAATACCATGCAAAACAGGAAATCCCATTATGGGTATTTATAGAGGCTTCAGAAAATGACCCTCTATTAATATCAAATTTATTATAGCTTGATCCTAAAGACCGCTTTAAAATTCATAATCCCATAACTAAACACTTCTTATCTCTCTGGGATAAACTAAAAACCAAATATCAGTTACAATCTCCACACAATCCTCTCCTTTCTTTTATCAGAAATCCGGCCTTTTATCCGGCATGGATCTACCCAAATTCTTTTAAAGCTTGGACAACATCAGGCATTCAGACACTAAATGACTTCATAGCATCTAAATCATTCCTTTCATTCCCATCGCTTAGAGAAAAATATGATCTACCAAACTCTGAGATATTTAGATATCTCCAAATCAAAAATTTCTATACACCATTCCTAAAGGGGGATACACCATTATCCCAATTATCCATTTTTGAATCAATCTGTACAAAAGATCCATTTGCTAAAGGTACAATTTCATCACTTTATAATCAATTATATGGAGTAGCAAATCTTAATAGACCCTCTTACGTTCAGAGGTGGGAGGAGGACCTGGGACGAACTTTAGAAGACACGGACTGGTCTAATATATGGCTCACATCTAAGTCATCTTCACCCAACATCTTAGCACTGGAGACAAATTATAAAGTCCTAACTGGCTGGTACCTTGTACCCGCTAGAGTGGCAAAATATTCACCTAATACCTCAGCTCTTTGTTTTCGAGGATGCCCAGAAATAGGCACATATTTACACATATGGTGGACGTGCCCAGTAATCCAAACCTTCTGGAAGGAAGTCTTCGTGATTGCATCTAAAATATTTAAAAAAATAATACAACCAGATCCATATTTAACTTTACTTAATCTAAAACCGGAATGGTTAACACTCTCTCAATTCAAACTTATGATCCAACTAATAACGGCTGCAAAACAAACAGTGGCCAAGGCATGGAAATCTCCTACATTAGTACTAGCAGAAACAATTCACAGAATGAATAATACAATGTCCCATGCTAAGATGGTAGCCATCGATCAAAATCAAATTCCAAAATTTGAAAAACTTTGGCATCCTTGGATAAAACAACAGTTCCTGTCAAACTTCAATGACTCTGTCCTGTTGCCATGGTAATAGATTAAATGACTTACAGAGACACCCATTCTAAGGCTTCAAAGAGAACTAAAAAGAATAATAAACTGACGAGCGGGACAACCTTGTGGACCATACCTCTACCTTTCAACCCTTTTTCTTCTTTCTCTTTCCTTTTCTCCACCTTACGATTAAAGCTCATTATCAGAATTTATTTGACCTATATACACTCTACTTGTAAACAATATGTATAGTAGGTATAAATCATTTAAATACCTACAAAAGTAACTAAGGAAATGATATATATCTTTAATTTAGGTTTACGTGAACTCAATGTTTAATATTTGAAATTTCATGATATTTACCTATATAAACCCTACTGTAAAACAATGAGCTTACTTTATAGATCCTTGTAAACTTACTTTATGTATCTTTATAACATTGTATACTCAATAAACTTCTTTTGACAAGGAAAATTGCTGTTCACAGACGCTCTCCATCCAATCTGACAGAGCTTGAGATATTTTGTAAAGAAGAATGGGCAGAAATGTCCCTCTCTAGATGTGCAAAGCTGGTAGAGACATCCCCAAAAAGACTTGCAGCTGTAATTGCAGAGAAAGGGGGTTATACAAACTTTTGACTCCGGGGGGCGCTATACAAATGTACACCACACTTTTCACATATTTATTTGTAAAAAATGTTGAAAACCATTTATCATTTTCCTTCCACTTCACAATTATGAGCCACTTTGTGTTGGTCTATCACATAAAATCCCAATAAAATATATTTATGTTTTGTGGTTGCAACATGACAAAATGTGGAAAATTTCAAGGGGTATGAATACTTTTTCAAGGCTCTGTATTTGCCATCCAATGAAAGCCCAATTTGTCCTGAAAAAAAAAACAAAAAAAAAAAGCGCGGTATAATCCACCTGGGTACATGAAGTAGCTGTGATGATATGAACAGATCTGCTAACATATGGCAAAGTTGCACAACTGTGTTTTAGGTGTTTTGTTTCATATAGTGAGAGTGCATACAGTGACAGTGCATATTTTTGTCTCTCTGGTTCCCAAAAAGTGTCAGCTAGTATTTGTTTCATATTTGTCACGAAAGGGTTAAAGAAACAGTGTGCTTGGGGTTGGTCTCCCCCCCCCCAGGTCTGCGCCTGCTCTCAGATCTCCACCCCCCCGCCCCGCCCCCAGGCCTGCATTGGCTCTCAGATTCCCCGCCCCCTCACATGTAGCTCTGCAGACTTAGGTGTCTCGGGTGTGTTGCAATATTTGGCACGTAGCTCAATCATGTGATCTCTCCTCCCCTTCGCTCTCAGCAAACTAGAATTGGCGCCATTTTCGAACGCCCTGATGAGGATCTCCGACGACGTGTCACATCGGTCACATCATGTTCGGAGCGTCTCGTACTGCGTCAGCCAACGATTAATGTGGAATTGATTGTTTTTTTTGTTAGTAATTCATGTATAGAATATATAGAATAACATACAGATAGATAGGATTGTATCATTCCTGAAGATCTGATGTGTAGCCAATAAAGAGTTGTTACATTGTATCCAAGACTTCCTCCCCCTCCCCCACTCTCGCCCGGGGCTCATTCACATCACTCGCAGTGCAGGAATGCGTGAAAACGCACATTTTCCTGCACTGCACTAAAACGCACTGCCTTCTGCAATTTCTCTTTTTTTAGTGGCACCTCCACCGAAAGCAGGCGCGCTTGCGGCCACCAAAACGCATGGCGATGCAGTACATACATACAGTTCGGTGCGATTCTTAAAATATTGCACTTGCATTTTTTTTTTTTTTTTGCGCTTTCCAGTGCATTCGGCTGCGGAATTTAAATTAAAAAAATGAAAAGGTTGCTGAAAACGCGACACACACAGAAACGGAAAAAAAAAAATGCGCGCGCTCGCGTAAACCTTTATGATGCGTGTGAGCCCTGACTCACAGACGGGTAATCCGCCTGCGGGCGACGACCCCCCCCGAAAATCTCCAAATCTCATCCCGTCCTCGGCCGTACGGCTCACTTGGAATCAAAGTCAACCTGTCACACGTCTCCCACCCTGGAACAGTCACACGAGGGAGGAGAGGGCTGGATGACTCTGGATGTCCTCCAGCCAGGAAAGGAGACAAAATAGAGGCTCTATCTCTGGCTTGCTGAAGCCTTCTAACGCACGTTGTGAGAAGCTCGCAGTGTGCGGGGGAAATCAGAGTCAGCCAGCTTCACAGTGTTGCAGAGCAGACTGAATCAATGCAGACATAAGAGGCACAGATCTGAGTATTTAATGAGATAATAATAATAATAATAATATTAAAGCAATCAAATAATTCATCATATCCCCCTCAGCCCAGTCTCTACCCACCTTTCACACTTACCTGCTCTCTGATAGTGTCGTATTTCAGGTGAGTAGGTGTGCACGGATCTGGATTCCTGCGTGAAGTGGCGGAGTTCCTCTAGTAGATCCGCGATGTCTATGGCTGGGCTGGAGACGCTTTCACTTTCATTAGTCATGATGGTCCTCCCTCTTCTGTCTACTTGGGAAGTCGGACTTTCACCTGGCGGAGAACACGGGAACGCATTCACAGAAGTGCTTAAAGGGAAAGTCCTGACATACACCGCGCTGTGTAAAGACACGAGGAAAGAGCGCCGGATATAAACACCAGGTGTCAGTGAAGACACGACATGAACCACACAATGACTATGTTGTTGTTATCTGCAGCCTTGGCGCCGTGCCCGGCTGTACTGTACTGAATCACCCGCCTCACCCCCCCCCTTCTATGAAACTCTGAAAGCTGATCTCCAGGCACATATAAAAGACACAAATCTATGCAGCTCTGTATTCATTCATACATTATGTAGTGTATGTGTTAAAATGCAGCTAATATAAATACCTGAATTAGACTGGAATCAGCCTCCTGTAACCCCCTATAGGTCAGCACTCAGGCTAGGGGAGGGGGAAGCAGCGCTGGGAGCCAATCAGATGTGCTGCATACGAATGTGCTAAACGAGAACATGATGATGGGAGGAGTGAGCAGAGAGATGACGTCATCATTCTCCTGCTGCTCCTTCATTATCCAGTCAGACTGGGAGAGGGAGAAACGCTATCTGTTCTTATTCTGTATGTATGGACTCTGCACAGTACCACTTCCCTTGTTCTGTATACCGGGTGTAATTCTCGGTATCTGTTCTTATTCTGTATGTATGGACTCTGCACAGTACCACTTCCCTTGTTCTGTATACCGGGTGTAATTCTCGGTATCTGTTCTTATTCTGTATGTATGGACTCTGCACAGTACCACTTCTCTTGTCCTGTATGTCGGGTGTAATTCTCGGTATCTGTTCTTATTCTGTATATATGGACTCTGCACAGTACTACTTCTCTTGTCCTGTATGTCGGGTGTAATTCTCAGTATCTGTTCTTATTCTGTATGTATGGACTCTGCACAGTACTACTTCTCTTGTCCTGTATGCTGGGTGTAATTCTCGGTATCTGTTCTTATTCTGTATGTATGGACTCTGCACAGTACCACTTCCCTTGTTCTGTATACCGGGTGTAATTCTCGGTATCTGTTCTTATTCTGTATGTATGGACTCTGCACAGTACCACTTCCCTTGTTCTGTATACCGGGTGTAATTCTCGGTATCTGTTCTTATTCTGTATGTATGGACTCTGCACAGTACCACTTCTCTTGTCCTGTATGTCGGGTGTAATTCTCGGTATCTGTTCTTATTCTGTATGTATGGACTCTGCACAGTACTACGTCTCTTGTCCTGTATGTCGGGTGTAATTCTCGGTATCTGTTCTTATTCTGTATGTATGGACTCTGCACAGTACTACGTCTCTTGTCCTGTATGTCGGGTGTAATTCTCAGTATCTGTTCTTATTCTGTATGTATGGACTCTGCACAGTACTACTTCTCTTGTCCTGTATGTCGGGTGTAATTCTCAGTATCTGTTCTTATTCTGTATGTATGGACTCTGCACAGTACTACTTCTCTTGTCCTGTATACCGGGTGTAATTCTCAGTATCTGTTCTTATTCTGTATGTATGAACTCTGCACAGTACTACTTCTCTTGTCCTGTATGTCGGGTGTAATTCTCGGTATCTGTTCTTATTCTGTATGTATGGACTCTGCACAGTACTACTTCTCTTGTCCTGTATGTCGGGTGTAATTCTCGGTATCTGTTCTTATTCTGTATGTATGGACTCTGCACAGTACCACTTCTCTTGTCCTGTATGCCGGGTGTAATTCTTGGTATCTGTTCTTATTCTGTATGTATGGACTCTGCACAGTACTACTTCTCTTGTCCTGTATGCCGGGTGTAATTCTGGGTAATGATCTGGATTTCTGAATTCGGTGACAGTTGCTTGTGGTTACATTTCCCCATCTATGGCTGTGCTGGGCTGGTGAAGTGTCACTTTCATTAGTCATGATGGTCCTCCCTCTTCCTGGGAAGTCGGATGATAGACTTGCCCCCGGCAGAGAACAAAGGACTGGATCTAGAGAAGTGTTAATACCGAACGTTTTACAGACACCGGAAACACATCACCGGAATAAACCTGAGAAATAAATGAAGAGATACAAGTTGAACTTACCACCTGGGGATCTATTTATATTGTTATCTGCAGCCTTGGAGCTACACCCGTCTGCACCGTCCTGAATCACCCCACTTCACCCCCTACCTACGTTCAGTAGCAACAAAGATGTCACAACTAAAACTGAAATCCAGGCAGATATAAAAGACACAAATCAATGCAGCCCAGTATTCATTAATACATCACGAAATGTATTTATTTAAAAGCAGATAATATAATGTAGCACCCTCTACCATAGGTAGTTGCTAGCATAGGGAAACTGTCAGCACAGGTAAATTTAGGCAGGCCTATGCTTTAAGCTAGGCCTGTCTGTTTTGATCTAGGGGGCAGGGAGTGGTTAGTGTAGCAGTGGTTGTGACCACCTGTGCTCTAGTTCTGAGGCACCTCCCCTGCTTCCAGGGAGAATGTTCTGGAAGAGGGGCTGGGCCTAGAACTGGAGTGGCGGGCAGCTCATGTGAGGAGCCCTGACCAATCCCCAACTGGAATTGGCAGGGGGCGGGCCTTTTCCTATATAAGCTGAGATAACAGGCCACTGGGAGGAGTTGTCGGCCGGGTGAAGTGGAGAATGGAGTACTAAACAGCAGCAGGAGGCCACCTCCATCTGGGGGGGAGGGGGTGCGCCGATCGCAGGAGGAGGCCCGGGGAGAACTGTGAGGGAACTTCACCCTTACACAGTCATGGGTGAAGTCCTCATCATTACACGGTCATTGATGAGGAGTTCTTGGAGCAGAGGGGCAGGTGAAGCTGTCGGAACGTACGGTTCGGTTAAGTTCTCCATCATGGACTCGGGGCAGAGAAAGGTCAGTGAGTGTACCACAGTGGAGGGCTGGATGTGCCAGGAAGTCTGTGAGGGAACTTCATCCTTACACGGTCATGGGTGAAGTCCTCATCTTTACACGGTCATTGATGAGGAGATCCTGGAGCAGAGGGGCAGGTGAAGCTGTCGGAACGTACGGTTCGGTTAAGTTCTCCATCATGTACTCGGGGCAGAGAAAGGTCAGTGAATGTACCACAGTGGAGGGCTGGATGTGGAGACATGCCAGAAAGTCTGTGAGGGAACTTCATCCTTACACAGTCATGGGTGAAGTCCTCATCTTTACACGGTCCTCGATGAGGAGATCCTGGAGCAGAGGGGCAGGTGAAGCTGTCGGAACGTACGGTCCGGTTAAGTTCTCCATCATGGACTCGGGGCAGAGAAAGGTCAGTGAGCGTACCACAGTGGAGGGATGGATGTGGAGACATGCCAGGAAGTCTGTGAGGGAACTTCATCCTTACACGGTCATGGGTGAAGTCCTCATCTTTACATGGTCATTGATGAGGTGTTCCTGGAGCAGAGGGGCAGGTGAAGCGGTCGGAACGTATGGTCTGGTTAAGTTCTCCATCATGGAGTCGGGGCAGAGAAAGGTCGGTGAGTGTACCACAGTGGAGGGCTGGATGTGGAGACATGCCAGGAAGTCTGTGAGGGAACTTCATCCTTACACGGTCATGGGTGAAGTCCTCATCATTACACGGTCATTGATGAGGAGATCCTGGAGCAGAGGGGCAGGTGAAGCTGTCGTAACGTACGGTCTGGTTAAGTTCTCCATCATGGACTCGGGGCAGAGAAAGGTCAGTGAGTGTACCACAGTGGAGGGCTGGATGTGGAGACATGCCAGGAAGTCTGTGAGGGAACTTCATCCTTACACGGTCATGGGTGAAGTCCTCATCTTTACATGGTCATTGATGAGGTGTTCCTGGAGCAGAGGGGCAGGTGAAGCGGTCGGAACGTATGGTCCGGTTAAGTTCTCCATCATGGAGTCGGGGCAGAGAAAGGTCAGTGAGTGTACCACAGTGGAGGGCTGGATGTGGAGACATGCCAGGAAGTCTGTGAGGGAACTTCATCCTTACACGGTCATGGGTGGAGTCCTCATCTTTACACGGTCATTGATGAGGAGTTCTGGATCAAAGGTGAGACTGTTGGGAGTTGTGTCAAATCAATGCAGCCCAAGGGCGCAGGATTTGCAAGCTGGACTACCTGGGAACAGTAGTCCACCGTTCAGCACATGCTATTAAACTACTAGGCCTCCAGGGAGAGGTACTGCAGGCCTCTGGCCTAGTAGCAGCAACTAATCAGAGTCAGCATTAGAGACTATTCAGAGTGGGTTCTTTTGCATATAGAAGAGGATGTGCCAAGAAACATAATGTGCTACAGAATAAGTTTTGTGCAGGAGGGAAGGATTCCTGGGAGCAATAGTCTGCAGGAGTTACGCAGAGGTGGAGCAATAATCTGCACGGTGATGCAGGGAAGAGACTGTAGATGTTATACATGCGCATCATCTCTTCAAGGCTCGAACGAAGTTCTAATCTATTAATATGATGGCAAAGTAATTCAATCTATGGGCATCCCATATAATCTTTTCCCCCAAACCAAGTTATGCCCCCCAATAAACAAAAAACAAAACAAAGCAAATGTTCATTGTCTCAGAGGTGATATATGGAGGTCTGGCAGCGGGGTGATATGGTGGATGTTAGTTACTAGTGGCAACCACACCACTACAATAAATACCAGAATAGACGTGGAATCAGCTTCCTGTAACCCCCCCGTGGAGCAGAACTCAGACTGAGAAAGGGGAGGAGCGGAACTGGGAGCCAATCCGATGTGCTGAGTGGAAGTATACTAAAAGGGAACATGATGATGATAAGAGGGGAGAGCAGAGTGAGCAGAGGGGTGGCATCATCATTCTCCTGCTGCTCCTTCATTGTAAGCTGAGGACAGGGAGAGGGCAACTCTGTAATCCTTAATCCCAAATCTGGCCACACACCTGAAGAATTTAATTTGAATGATTCAAGAAAAAATAGTTCCTCTGAGCTTTCGATTATGACATCACTGCCCCACCTCTCCACCTCACCCAATCAGAGCATGCTTTGCATTCATTGAGGAAAATGCAAAGCAATCTCTGAACGGTGTCCATGCCGAACGAGCAACCTCCTGTGCCCACAATACAGCCAGGCAGTCACTTGGCATGGGACCCGGAAGCTAGCTGTGATCACTAGTAGCGGTGTAGTAGTGGTATCTACTACAGTTATTTCCAGCTTCTAGAGCAGCCATTCTCAACCAGGGTTCCTCCAGAGGTGGCTAGAGTTCCTTGAGCTGTGGCTGATTTACCACCTATTTGATGATGCCTACATAGTTTTGAGCCAATGCCACTTGGAGGAGCCAGTGGTATGACACCAATGATATTTATAGCTCTCTGTAAGTGGCCCATTGTTACCACCACTGTAAAAAAAAAGAGTATTCTTCTCACTGACCACCAAAGTAAGGGGCATTGTTCCCACTGACCCCCAATTAATGGGTTTTATCAGGGGTTCCCTGAGACCTGAAAATTACTAAGGGTTCCCCTGGGGTAAAATGGTTGAGAAAGGCTGTTCTAGAGGGATCCCACAAACATGATCACTCTTCCTCTGTAGGAAATGTAGGGTAGAGGCATGGAAACCCCCAGTGTAGTTCTCCAGTTTGGCCAGGAGTGGGTTCACACTTATGCAAGTTGGAGGTGGGTTTCCCCGCATACAATTCACTTGACAGAAGAGTGTGACCGGCTCTCAATGGAAAAGGGTCCTGTGCGTCTTTGACTCTGTTTCAGATCCAAATTCAGGCAAAAAAAAATTCAGACCTGATTCGCACCTGAAACAGAGAACAGGGAAGCACTGGCCCCAATGATGCAAGCCAAGGCCGCAGCTAGTGTGAATCCGGCCTTAGGGACCTCCTGGATTTAGTAGGCAATGTAGTTACCTACATAGCCACTAGATGGCCCCAGAGTAGTGGTGAGTTGTGCCCCTAGGACAGCGATGGCGAACCTTGGCACCCCAGATGTTTTGGAAACTACATTTCCCATGATGCTCAACTACACTGCAGAGTACATGAGCATCATGGGAAATGTAGTTCCAAAACATCTGGGGTGCCAAGGTTCGCCATCACTGGTCTAGGAAGTGGCATCCCTGCCCCTGCCATTGTGAGGCTTCGTAAAGAAAGTGCAGGGATAGAAATAGTCTTGGCGGGAGTCTGCTGTGCTCATTGTCATGGGAAGTGTCTAGAAGACTAAGCCACAGCAAAGATGTAGTCTGGGAGGCTCTTGGGGGCCAAGCACAGGAGGAAGATGCAGAACTAATTGAGACCACTCGCATCCCTTTTGCATAGGATACTGGACTCTGGCAAACCTTTGCACTAATAGGTATGGGCTCCTCAACTCAGTTCCCCTCTTACTTACGTTCTCTCTACTATTTGTAACCATAAAGAGTATGCCATCAACGCTAGGGTGATTGACGGGTGAATATATGTCATTATCCGCATTAAAAGTTTCTCGTTGTGTGGACTTTTCCTTCTGCTACCCTCAAGATGGGGCTGTCCTCTGGAAACAGATGATGCTGGCTGAGGCTGCATTTGGGATCCATTGCCATAAGGCTGGAAGCAGGTATGGGAAGGACTACTGGGATTTCCTGGTTGGGCCAGGTTGGGAGTCTTCCAAGGTGTGCTCATAGAAGGCCTGCATCCAATGGGTACCCTGGAGGGTCCCTTGACCATAGCAGTCAAATGAGTCTGTTTTGGGAAGTAACTGATGTCCAGACAGGAATGGGTTAAAGACACTACATGTTACCCCACCATGTGGTTAGCTGTACACATGGAGGACATGCAGCCCAGGACGTGGTTATCAATGCACTACAGCCCAAAAGACCCAAGCTGGGCTGTAGTGCAATGCCACGTCCTGGGCTGCATGTCCTCCATGTGTACAGCTAACCACTTGGTGTTGGAACATGTAGTGTCTTTAACCCATTCCTGCATCACTGCTCTAGGAGTTTCTGCCATTCCCCTCCATTGTGATCAGATGGTTTCCCATTTCAACAGCCATTGTAGTCTAGGGGTGAGGCACTTACAGTACCTTCCTCTGTCCACAGACGTCTCTCAGAACATGTCCACCAGGTACAATTGCCCTCCAGTCTCTACATGGTCCACTGTGTCCAATCCTTAGTTCTCTCTCTCAGATTGTCCTTGGGTGTGCCCTGCCTGTTCACCTACATAATTTACATGGTCTTTCATGGTCTACCACTTACCCAGGGCCTATTTAAAGAGATCTTGCACTGTGGCAGGTGCTCATTATAGAGTTCTCTGTTCTGAGGGGTCTGTCGGTCTGTCTATCTTTACTCCAGATATCTGATTCCACTTCTTCCTGGTACTCTGATCTCCTACTGCCCAACCTGACATTTGCCAAGTCAAACTGTGCTCCTTGGTCCTGGTCTTCTGGCTTATGACATCTGACCTGACTATAACTACTGGCCTGCATGCTCGTTTTATCTACACAGTGGTCAAGGCTTCTCATGCCGATCCTAGTTTGATACATTATTCCTAGGGGGGTGATCAAGTACCAGCATTCTCATATAAAGCCTCCTCTGAAAGTGGCTACAAAAGATGAAGAACGGCATGAAGAGGTCACGGTGGCTAAGCCCAGTCTCTCACATTCTGTCTTTGTCTTTGAGTACCCGCCATCAGACCTAAATAAAGGCACACTATAGCCAAAATGGAAAATGAAGCATTGTTGTGCAAACATAGACCATGGCCTGCTTTTGGTTCTTCATCCACACATCACTATTGCGCTCTCGTCCTCCCCACTCCCTTCTGTTAGAAATCAGATGATCCTGGATCCAATCTGCTGGTGATGATGGAACATCCTTTAAGCTGTCTCTCTCACATACAGAAAGCTTAAAGGGCTTTATGGTTATACCATCAGCAATGGTGGGAGCTGCACCATTCAGCAGAACATACTACCTCTTGTCTGGATACCTGACCCTATTAGATTGTGAAGGAGAGGTTCACTGACAACATCATCTGTCATCTTTCTCATCCAATCAGCAACCTGCATGTGTGAGATCATAGTACTGAGTAATGTAGTAGTAGTAGAAGTGCTGCTCCCACCATACTGGTCAGGGCTTTTTGTAAAAATGTACGTAGAGGCATCTTGTGCCCCCATCCCTTTTATTTCCCGCATGTAACCCAGCACTCCTTGCTACTTCATAGAGTGGTGGGTTACTCCATTGCACCTGGGTGTAAATCCCACTACATCACCATGTGAATCATCGGGCAGTCTGACCCTCTGCTGCGGCTTGCATATAAAATAATCACATGCAGGCTGCAGACTTTCTACCCCAGGACCAGTATGTCTTGACACACAGCAGTACCTGTCTGAGACAATTACCCCGGCCGTGTCCCTGGAGACCACATTACTACTCTGTGATCCTGCTGCTGGTTGTTTCTGGATTGCTGCCCCGTGTCCCTGAATTTATTATTTGCTGCACCATGTTGCTGCCCTGGACTTATTCTTTGCTGGGTTATATCGCTCCCCCGGGCTCCTGCTGCCTCAGGCTCCTGCTGCTTGTCCCTTTCTATGCCCAATGAACACACACCTTTTGTTGCACCCTATTTTCAAACTGTGATCCCGTGGGTTTCCCTTGTCTGTAGTGTTATTCTCCACCCTCTGGACCTGACCCCGGCCCCAAAGTATTCCTTCCATGCACTGAAACACCCCCCCCCCCCTCCAATCAACATACTATTAACATTTTTCAAGCCATTTTGTTTTCAAGAAATAACTAGCGAGGCCAACACTGGCTCCAAGTTTGGTGGGTGGGGCCATTGGCCTCTTGTAAACATCCAGCTCCCTGTCTCTGATCTTAATTCGAGAGTGTTATATGAAAGAACACATTCCCCAGCATCCCTTTAGATATGCATGCTCCTTCCTGCAAGCTACTGGGTGCTGCAGAGTGCAGACATTAGCTGTGCAATCTGGTGAACAGTTGCTTGAGCATGCACGTCTAAAGGGATGCTGGGGAATGTGTTCTTTCATATAACACTCTTGAATGAAGATCAGAGATGGGATGCTGGGGATGGGTTCTTTCATATAATGCTCAGAACAAAAGAATTGATGGCAGAGAAAGCTAAGCTGTAGGGGGGGGGGGGGGGGGGTGATGACACTATGAATGAGGAGGAGAAAATGGTAAGGCTGGAGTTCAGCTTTAATGGTGACACACATTACTGGCCAAAGATCAGAGATGGAAGTCATTGAAGATTCACAGTTTTCCATTTTTCATATATTCATTTCCACATTGTATTTCAATTATTTCTAGTCTACTCTTGATAATCGAAATGATCTTGAAGTCCGAAGACTTACTTTGGGAAGACCCCCGCACCTTTACTTTCCTTGAATTCTGTGACCTGTAGTCACTATGCCCTGGGAGTAGGCACTGCTGTGTCACACATTTCACAGAGCCTGCATTTTGAACTACAGAGGTGCTGAGAGGAGGAGTTTCAGGAGGCGGAGTCACTACAGGAATCGCTGCTGGCAGGCAGCAAGGTACTATGGGATATGTGGTCCTAAGAAATGGAGATGCTGCAAAGCATGCTGGGAATCCTGGAAATTGTGAAAAGAGGTGGCCAGCAGACAGGCAGCACTCACAACATAAAAAGGAGATTTTTCAAGTAAGTCTATTTGGATTGCTATTACAATGCTGATATTATAAAAAACAAAAAAAAGTGTATACTGTGACCATAGATCTCCTTTAATAGTAAGGTTATGGCCAAAATCAATAAGCTGGTTGCTAGAAATGTGAAAATTCTTCAGCTTTGTTCAGTCCTGAAGTGGTTACAGGAAATCATCACTCATGGAGTATATTTGTCTCTTACCGAGAACAAAAGTTCAGTGTCTGGAGATAACATTCTACATGGATTACACTGACAAATGTTCTCCCATTTCCTGCACTTGTGTAGCGGATGAATAATGGTTTAGCCTGGAGCTCACCTGTTCGTTAGCCCAGAAACAAAAACATGTTTTTCTATGAATGGAGCCCGAGTGTAACATTATGCAGCACGTGAGTTCAGACATCTCAACCTGCAAAAACTCATTTCAGGGAGGTGGCGCTCCGGGCCGCAGCGCCACCCCCCCTCCTCCCTCACCACCAATTTAACATGATGATCAAATGAAATGGAATCAGTATACAGAGTAGAGCTGCACGATTAATAGTTAAGAATCAAAATCGCAATCTTTTTCTCTTCCCGATCTTCAAAACAGCACGTCATGATTCTTTCTAACAAAATCGGGGCAGCCTGCAAAGTTTAATCACAACACTCGAATAAGTAGAAACAAAGTTTCTCTTTGTTCTTTTATCAAAGGAAAGAACTCCGGCGTGTAAATGAAGGAAGTTTAACCATTTATAGACCAAACCTTTTCTGACATTTGTCAGAAAATTACTTGGAACACCCAAACATGATATATATATATTTTTTTTTTTAGCAGAGACCCTATAGAATAAAATGGTGGTTGTTGCAATATTTTACGTCACACCGTATTTGCGCAGCGGCCTTTCAAAGCAATTAATAAAAAAAACAAAAAAAAAACACTTTAATGGATTAAAAAAAAAAAAATTAACAGCAAAGCCCAATTTGTTTGTATAATGTGAAAGATGTTACACTGCAAGAATCGTGATCTTTATTCTAAGCAAAAAAATCGTGATTCTCATTTTAGCCAAAATCGTGCAGCTCCAATACAGAGGTTTACTTCTGAAAGATATTAAAGGAACACTGACCACCACGACCATCTTCATCCCTAACTTCCGTCTCCAGTATCATCCTCATTCTATTGCACACTGTATCCAAGTCTTCCTCATCCCGGAATACTTAATAAATATCTGTCCTCATTCCTCTCCACAGTGTGACCTCATCATCCTCAACCCCAACACCCCCTCCATAATCATCATCCTTGTCCCTCTCTACAGTCATCCTCATTCCTCTCCACATTGTTACCTCATCGTCCACTTCAATCTCCATAGTCATCCTTATTGATCCTCCTCATTCCGCTTATAATCGTCCCCATCATCCTCATCCCTCTCCAGAATGATCCTCATCTCTCTCCACAATTGTAACTACATAATTCTCATTTTTCTCCATAACCATCTTCATCCCCAACGTCACTCTCCATAATCATCCCCATCCCTCCCTGCTTTGTAACCCATCATCCTCATCCTTGTATTCTCTATGTGCTCTTTCCTCTATTTACTCTATCACCACATGATCCATCTTCATCCTCATGCCTCAAGCAACCTCTATCCGTCCCTCGGTTCATAATCACCTATCATCCTCATCCCCACCATCCTTTTCACCATCTTATTCATCCCTGTAGCCCCCCTCTTTCCTTATGACATAGGACACTCTCCTGTTGTCAGGGTATATGACCTGTACTGCCATGTAATCTATTGTGTAATTTGTGTTCTTAGTAAAGTTAGAGAAAGTGGCTGCCACAGCACACTTACCTCTCTCTGTGTTGCTCTTTCCTGCACCAGAAAAGGTGGGCTGAGTGTGACCACCTCAGAGGCCAGCCACACCCCTTCCCCGAGTCCCAGCTCCGAGGCCAGCCACACCCCTTCCCCGAGTCCCACCTCCGAGGCCAGCCACACCCCTTCCCCGAGTCCCAGCTCCGAGGCCAGCCGCACCCCTTCCCCGAGTCCCACCTCCGAGGCCAGCCGCCCCCCTTCGCTGAGTCCCACCTCCGAGGCCAGCCACACCCCTTCCCCGAGTCCCACCTCCGAGGCCAGCCACACCCCTTCCCCGAGTCCCAGCTCCGAGGCCAGCCGCACCCCTTCCCCGAGTCCCACCTCCGAGGCCAGCCGCACCCCTTCCCCGAGTCCCACCTCCGAGGCCAGCCGCACCCCTTCCCCGTGTCCCACCTCCGAGGCCAGCCACACCCCTTCCCCGAGTCCCACCTCCGAGGCCAGCCGCCCCCCTTCCCTGAGTCCCACCTCCGAGGCCAGCCACACCCCTTCCCCGAGTCCCACCTCCGAGGCCAGCCACACCCCTTCCCCGAGTCCCAGCTCCGAGGCCAGCCGCACCCCTTCCCCGAGTCCCACCTCCGAGGCCAGCCGCACCCCTTCCCCGAGTCCCACCTCCGAGGCCAGCCGCACCCCTTCCCCGTGTCCCACCTCCGAGGCCAGCCACACCCCTTCCCCGAGTCCCACCTCCGAGGCCAGCCGCACCCCTTCCCCGAGTCCCACCTCCGAGGCCAGCCACACCCCTTCCCTGAGTCCCACCCAATGAAAATGTGAGCCTAGGAGCAGGCTCCGCATCAGGGGTGTACTCAGTAGGAGTGAGTCCCCAATGAAGAGAGCGTTGATCAGACACGGAGGGGGGAGAAAGTAGGAAGTGGAATTCGTTTCTTTAGCATGTATTCCTCTTTGACTGTGGTCGTTCTTGTGCGGCTGGGGCTGGCCGCTGGGATATCGCAGGGCACTCGCGGGTGTGCGGGAGCTGTAGCCAAAATGCGGGAGACTCCCGCACCTCGCAGGAGACTTGGGATGTCTGTGACTTTCTTTTTCTGCTTAGGTAGATCACACAGTAATCATTTTTAGCCACTAGATGTCACCGGAGTAATAGCAGTGCATTATCCCAGAAATCAATGACATGCAATACTCACTTTTACCCAGTAGACGGCATCAGAGTAATAGCAGCACATTATTCAAAAAAACAGTGAGTGCACTATTCATTTTCACACACTGGATGGCACCAGAGAAACAGCACATTGTTCCAGAAAACAGTGAAATGCAGTATTCATTTTAACCACTAGATGCCACCAGAGACACAGCAACACAATACCCCAGAGAGAGATCATATCCTTTTTATCTGCTATTAGAACCCAACTGTTAATGACATCTTACTCTATAAATGTTTTTCTTATTAGGTTTATTCTAATTATTCTATTTTTTTATTTGCCAAATGTGAAATACTGCAATATATATATATACACACACACACACACACACACACACACACCTTTTTGTGCAATTATTGAATTTGTATGAACGTTCCAATTTTACTGTATTTATATGTCTGTAATAGAAGTCCTTGTTGGAATGCATTTTTTGATGATTACAGATTATCATTATAGAGCTATGTGCCAACATATGTAGAGCTATGTGCCTAAATATGTAAATACAAAAATTCATATATCATTTTATTAATAAACCGCATTTCTTATTCAATCTATACTTCTGCTCCCATGTGCCTCATTCAAAGTCCCGCACTTGTTCTCTTCTTATTTTATACAAAACCATATTATAGAGGGATTGTACCTGCATGGATCGGACTGCCTTCTGGCTGTATAAAACACACTGCATCAAAAACAGACTTCAAACATAATTTTACACTACACAATGCATTAGCAACTCATTTGTTTTCATTGTGAGATTTTTTTTTTTTTTCATGTTTGGGTGATACATGTATGCAGCTTACACTATTGTTGAACATAATTGATGTTGGGATTATGTTGTGTCTTTTAGGTACACTTCCCTAAGTCCTGGTTCTTGTTGGCACCTTTATTTTTCTTTGTGCCTCCCTCCTTGTGGGCACCTTGGGGCTTGAGCCTGCAATGTGGCCCAGCAATACCCCCCCTTTTTTTTTTGACACAGAAACAAGCATAAAGACAACTTCACATTGCATATAGACTGTAATGGACAAATCAAGTATAACAACCAATCAAAACAGTTGCATGTGAGTGAAGGTCGCCATTCAATCTGACTCATACCACTCGCTGAAGTCTAATATAGGGTAAACAAATATCTGTGCCCATCACTTTTTGTGTCCTTTTTTATTGAGAGAGAAAAATAGGAAGGGGAAAGAAAGAGAAGACAAGGGAGAGATAGAGAGAATAAAAAAAAAAATTAAATCAAGGAGGGGCGGGAGGGGAGGGGCATTTGCCCCCAGGGAGCCAAGATCGATAACGCTGAACTGTCGGTGGGGACCCTAGACAGTGGATCCTGTCATGTATTGGTGGAATTCGTTGGAGAAGCGAAAGAGGTTCCAATGAAACCATCTGGACTTATGTTCCTCCGACTTATCTCGCAAAGCAGAGGTCAGATCTTCCATTTGCTCAATGTCCTTCACCCTTGCGAACCATTGGGCCACCGTTGGCGCAGACTGTTGCTTCCAGAGAGGCGGGAGGCTGGCACGAGCAGCATTAAGGAGATGCTTGGGGAGGGATTTGTGGTAACGTTTCCTTGACAGGGGAGTAAGATTTAGGAGAACCGCTGCTGGGTTATCCTGAAGGGAGATGTCTGTGAGCTTCTGTATGAGCTTAAGCACCGGCTGCCAAAAAGTTTGGAGCACAGGGCAGTCCCAGAAAATATGTAATAGAGCGCCTGGGTGTAGGCCGCAGCGCCAACAGCGATCAGTTTGTTGAGGATAAATCTTAGCCAGCACGGAAGGAGTTCTATACCAGCTATTTTATATGCCGTCTCTTGATATTTGCTGCACAGAGATGATTTCTGTGCAAAAAAAAGAGTATGCGTTCTTTTTGGGTTTCTGTGAAGATGACTTGCAAGTCTCTCTCCCATTTTGTTAAGAATGGGGGGTCTTCAGTGGTGTGAAGGTCCAATAGGGGTTTGTAGGAGGTTGATAAGGACCTCCGGATCGGTCCCTCACCCAAGCAGAGTTCCTCAAAAGAGTGGAGCTTTCTGCCAAAGTGGGTTGTTTTGGGCAATGAGCCAAGAAAGTGAGATAGTTGCTTGATCCTCCAGCGATCTAATGAGAGTGGTGCCTGTCCTCAGAGCAAGTTCCCCGTAGTTAGCCAACCAGAGGAACGCAAGAGCCATGAGGCCCTCATGAGTGCCTGTGGGGCTTGCGATTGAAAGGATGGGTTAGTGAGGCCAGGTAGAAAATCCGGATGACCAATAAGTGGCGTCAGTGGGGATGGAAAATTTCTTAATAAGGCTAAACAGAAAAACCTTTTCAGTTCCATAAGAGTTGGTCCAATCAGTGGATGAGTGGTCAAGTGGGTGGCAGGAGTTTTCCCAGCCCAAGGTAGGCCCGCAAGTGGGGCTCTGGCTGCCTCCTGTTCCAACGACACCCAGAGCTTCAAGTCACTGTGATGGCACCAGTCCACAACCCTGGTCATATGTACCGCAGTATAGTATAGGGCTGGAGCTGGAAATCCGAGACCGCCTTTAATCTTTGGTCTTAGTAGGAATGCTCTACCTAGACGTGGGTGTTTTCCACGCCAGATGAATCTGATGAATAGTGAGCGCACGACGCGAAAGAATGTCTGGGGTATCTTGATGGGCAGCGCCTGCAATAAATATAGAAGTCTGGGCATTCATTTTAAGTATATTACAACGGCCGAACCAGGAAAGGGCCAGAGAGTCCCATTTCCCAAGATCAGCAGTGAGCGTAGATAAAAGGGGCTGGAAGTTGAGGGTGAAGATGTCTTGTAAGTTTGCAGAGATTTTTGTTCCTAAGTATTGTATTGAGCGGGCAGCCCATTTGAATGGGAAGAAGGGGCGTAGGTTAGAAATGGTAGAATCTGACAAGGAAACACTTAAGGCCTCTGATTTTTGTACCTTAAAATTAGACAGGGTGCCATAGCGCTTCAGCTCCTGTAACAGGGAGGGTAGAGAGGTGAGGGGCTCGGTAATGTAGAAAAAAAGGTCGTCAGCATAAGCTGCAACTTTGTGTTGACATTGGCCCGACTGGATGCCTCTTATGGATTGATTACCTCTGATATCGTGTAGAAAAGGTTCCAGGGAGAGGACGAAGAGCATTGGAGATAGGGGGCAGCCCTGTCTGGTGCCGTTCGTGATAGAGAAAGGGCTGGAGTCGTATAATTTACTCGAACAGTCGCTGTGGGGTTATCATAGATGGCCAAAATCCATGATAGGATGGGTTCTGGCATACCCACGAATTTAAGTGTCTCCAGTCCACCCTGTCAAAAGCTTTCTCAGCATCTGTGGAAAGGAGCAACAGGGGTAGTCGGGAACGCTTCGCTTTTTCTATGATGTTCAGTGTCCGGGTGGTGTTGTCCCTGGCCTCTCTAGTTTGGATAAAACAGACTTGGTCTATTCCAATTAGACGTGGTAATAAGGCATTCATCCTAGAGGCAAGGATTTTGGTGAATAGTTTCATATCACAGTTCAAATGTGAAATGGGCCTGTAACTGGCACATAGTAATGGGTCCTTACCCGGCTTAGGAATCACAGATATAGAGGCGCGCAGCATGTCAGCAGGGAGGTTGTATCCATTGATCACAGCATTGAAGGCCACAAGAAATGAAGGTGCCAAAAGTGTCCTGGTACATTTTGTGGGTGAAACCGTCAGGTCCGGGTGCCTCACCAGACTGGGTGTCAGCTATTGCGGCTACGAATTCCTCCGTGGTAATAGGTTTGGACAGGTCCTCTCGCTCCTCTGTCATTAGCGTAGGAAGGTCAGTTTCTTGAAGATAATTGCGGATATCCAAGGCTTTTTGGGGCAACAACTGAGGGGTGGGGATTGGATCTAAATTGTACAATTTGGAGTAGAAAGCGCGGAAAGTATCCGCTAGTTCTGGAGAGGATAGGACGTTTCGTCACAATAGGACGTCGTCCGGGATTGGCTGCCAATCCCGGACGACGTCCTATCGTGACAAAGCGCGTAGGGCGGGCCTGTGATCGTGATGTCATCACGTTTGTCTCTCTGGAGATCGTAGCTTGATGATACAGCAACCAGCAGGCGGAGGAAGCTCGAGGAAACGCTGCTACCTTTGTTAACACAATGCGCTGTTAACAGCTTTATCTTGTAAGTGCAATCTTGTTTGATTCTAATAAACCATTTTAGTACATACTGCACTATGGGCGCAATTCTCTTTTATGTCTCTGAGTGATAAGGACCCAGCTGATCAAGACATATGTTTAGGTTTCTGGGAGACCCTATTCCCTGGGCTTGGTGAGACCGCCATTGCGGTCTTCCCTGCGGGTAAGGTGACTACATACTCACTTTGGGTGCATAACCTGTTTGGATGAAGGGTCTCCACCTCTCTCTTCACAGCATCTAGAGGTTTTATTTGCATGGACATTTTTTATTTACTGTCATCATTACCTGGGACTTTATTTGCTGGAATTTTTTTGTTTTTTTCCGTTATATGATTTATATGAGTGATTCTTTTGTGGTCACCATCAATTTTGCTTTTGGTTTTTTATTTTGTGACATTCCGCTTCCATACTTATGACTCACATTGCTGTCATTCACAGGACTGTGACATCTCGCTTCAATACTTATGACTCACAATATTGTCATTTTATAGTTTTTAACCTTTATAAATTTTTTTTACTAGGTTTTCTGGATCACTTTTGTCTTTTCCTCTATTTTGAGGTTTAGGAATTTTGCCTCATTTTTTCCCTTACACATTCTTTGATTATTGAATGTTCATTCATTTGGCTTTTTTTTCCCCCTCTTTTCCTTGTTTCTGAGGTATAGGGACTCTACTTTAGTCTTCCACTTACATTTTTCACCACTACTGATTGTTTCTCAATTTTTTTCTTTCATTTTTTTGGATTAACTTATTCAGCGCCGCACCCACCCCACGTTTTACACTGATTTGAGTTTTGTACTTAGGACTTTTGGTGCTGGCAGCTTTATATACACATAATTTTTATAAATAATATTTCTTATCTCTCATAATATTTTTTATTTTCAAGCGCAGAGTTAACCATTCGTTTTTTTAACGGTTAAAGATATTAACCACTGTTGAGCGCAGTTCTGAGTTTGGGACGCTTTCGGGCACCCATTCCCCCCCCCCCCCCCCCTTAACCTGATGTTCTGCTTGCGGCTGCAATTTTCCAGGTCGTCCTGGAGTAGATGCAGCTGTATGATTTGATCAGTGAGTTCAGTTTGGGAAGTCTGCAGGGATTGCACCGATTGGGACACTATTGCCTGGTCCTGTTCCACTACAGTGACACGGGAGTCCAGCACTGCTACATCCTGTCTGATAGATTGAATCTCGCCCTTCAAGGCTGTCTCCATTCTCTGAACAATTGATTCCAAATCAGTTCTTGTGGGTAACTGCTGCAAGAAATCCCACAGTCTTTGTTCAGAGGAGGCATGAAGAGGAAGACCCTGTGATTGCTGTGTGCAATAGTGTGTACTCACTGTGGTCTGTTGCGTGGGTGGGTGCCTCTGATCTTCCATGTCCCCTGGCCTGAAACACAGAGCGCTGGATGGGATGAGACCTGAGGGTGAAGCTGGACGCGTTGGGCTGGGCAGTGTCTTCCCCGTCTGGTGAGGCTGCCAGTGATCTGGGGAGACAGGGGGAGAGGTCACTGGGTGGTGAGAAGGGCGGCATGGTGTGGTCGTCCGCCATCTGCAGGGGGGGGGAAATCAGTCACGCTGGGGACCTCCGCTGTGTCCTGTGTTGTATGGCGGGCCGGCGCCATCTTGGCCGCTGCTGGTGTAGAGGCCGCCGGCTGGATTGAGCTTAAATACTGATCCATGTCAGGTTCCCCGGGTAGCCAGGAAGGCAGGTAGGAGCCGGTAATGTGTTGTATTATGCGTGGTATCGCTGCGGGAAAGCCGTCGGCCGGGAGCCCTGTTAAAATTGAGACCTCACGCTGCCATGCCTAGGCCACGCCCCCCGCAATACCCCTTTTTAACCACCTGAGGGAGTTGTCAGTGTGCCGCCGTGTTTGCCCGTCATTGCACCGTGTGCACACGCATCATGGTGTTTTATTTGCATCATAACGCTCTTGACTTGTGGACGTGATGACGTCATGCTGCCGACTTTACAATAGTGAGCTTTTCTCGATGGGAGAAGCTGGGAGGGACAGTGGAATATCCCGCTTTGCAGGAAATAAGGGGTCTGGAGCCATTTTTTTGGTGTTCCCTGCCTCATTTGGGCACCATCTTTGACACCTGGCCAGTATATAGGGACGTGAGACAATCTATAGGCTGGGCAGTCTCTGGGGAAGTTGGGTCACCAACAGAACCGGTCAGACATTAGTCTTTTCTCATCAATGTGATCCAGTGGTGGTGCTCTCCATTCTTTGCATGATGGACTATTACGTTTGATATGAAATCTTTATTTTTTTTAATCTGCTTTTGTGAGTGGACTTCTTTATTCCTGCCTCTGTCTGGGTGACCTACTCAATGGGTTCTTAAAATGATACTTAAAACACACAGTGTAATTTACATTGTCCCTTCTATTTCTGTATGTGGATGGAGCCACTGTAATTATTTTAATTAAAAAAAAAAACCCATCTAAGTACCTTTTTCCTAATGGATTTACAACTGTCACATGACCCAGTTAGTATGGCGAGAGGAGACTGAAGGAGTGAGGTGAGGAGTAGAGCGATAGATTTGTGTGTCATCAGAATAGAGATGGTACTGGAAGCCGTGGGAGTTTATTAACAGACCAAGGGAGGATGTGTAAATGGAGAAGAGAAGGGGTCCGAAGACAGAACCTTGGGTGGTACCCCTACAGAAAGAGGAAGTGGAGAGGAGGAAGCAGAGCTATAGGTCACACTGAAGGAGCGCTGTGATAGGAGGAGAGCCAGGAGAGAGCAGAGTCTTGAAGGCCAAGAGAGTGGAGTTTTTTGGAGGAGGAGATGGTCAACAGTATCAAAAGCTGCAGAGAGTTCGAGTACTATGAGTATGGAGTAGTGGTCATCAGTTTTAGCAGTTAGTAGGTCATTAGTGAGTTTCAGTAGGGCAGTTCCAGTGGAGTGTAGCAAGCACAAGACAGACTGTAAGGGGTCAAGACGGTTGTAGACTAAGCTTTCTAAAAGTTTTGACGCACACGGGAGCAAGGAAATGGGTCTTAAGTTGTTCAGTCTGCTGGGATTCAGTGAGGGCTTTTTAAGTATAGGGGGGTCAGGGCATGTTTTAGAGGGGAGGGGAAGGTGCCAGTAGAGAGAGGGAGAGATTGAAGATGTGAGCGAGGGAGCATAAGATAGAAGAAGAGGGCGACTGTAGAAAATGTGAAAGAACAGGATCCAAGGGAGGTGAAGCCTCCATTAATCTACATGTAATATCCCACCCCCACTGTGTTTAGCTGGTTAGTGCGCATAAAAGTTCTTCAAGGAACTGTTGCCATTTTAAGAGACTACAACCACCATCATCGTTATGGGATAATGGCATCCTTATTCATACCATTATATAGTTGATAAAAGGTTTTGGTATTTTAATTAATATTCTAGGATGTATATTAGTTTATTGAAGATCATTTTGGGAGTTATGTGGGTTGTCATAGGTATGCCTAATAGGTAACCTGTATTCAATGTCTTTATAACTTTCTACTTTTGAAATAAAATGTGTTTGTTAAACGTTAGCTGCATAAAAAGTCAGATGCAATGTTTTTATTCTTTTTTTCCCTTTTGTAAATATTAATTTTCGTGGAAGCCCTATGAAGGTAGATACAGTATCTATACAGTAGTGGCGTCTTGAAGTTTGCTACTACGGGCTCCGGCTTTGCTGTTAATTTCCAGCTAATTCAGCAAGATGTAGGGCTTGGAGGTCTGCTCACCAGTTTGTTTGCCTTCTCAGTTACAGGCTGCTTGTCAAGCAGGACTGGGCCAAAAACATTAGTTTACAAAAATTGTGAAAAAAGTAGCAAACTAAAAAGGAAAAAAAAAAAAACCACACACACACACACACACACACACACACACACACACACACACAGTCTTTGGAACAATGATTTAATTTAAAATATACAGTTTCATGACAAAATATATAACTTCTGTAAACAAGTCTTGATTACAATACAAGGCATTTGAGGAGTAAAGAATTTGTTTCAGAACAGAAAACAAAGTACACAAGAAGAACACGTAGAAAATAAAAACGTTTCATTTGTATCATATACTTTTTACAGAAAAATGATATCTCAGTAATCTCCCTTCTCCGATCACATGTACATTTTTACAAGGATATAGATTGTAAGGGAACCCAGAATTAGGGAACTGTAATGGGCTCTCAAGGCACCCTAATGGGCACTTAAGGTACCGTAATGGGCTCCTTAATCATCCAACCCACACCAGTTTGACCCATGTACAAAGATCTGTCACTGAAGACAAAACTACATTGTGCAACTGGATAAACACATAACACATAGTTCCAGTTAAAGCTTAAGAATAATATTTATTCACTTGTGGTCTGAGCTCCACTGACAGAGCCACAACCCTGTGTTACCGAGAAAAAAAAAAAAAAATACACAACAGTGGCTGGCAAGTAAAACTACAAGTCCCAATATACCTTACCAAGCATAGAGTCATCAGAAAAAGGATGGGTATAGACTGGCCATGCTGGGACTTGTATTACAAGCTGCAGGATGCTTAAACTGAAACTTTTAATTTTCACTTTTTGAGTTGGGCTTTAAAGCTATCCGGTCAGAAAACCTAAAAGCCAAACTGACCATGCTAGGCAAGCTTTAGGGCCACTCTGATCCCTGGTTCTTCCAGATATAAAAGCAGCATGTTTCAATTCTCGATTCCCCACAAAGTACGGGACCTGAGTATACAGTTGGTGACATATCATTGGTGGGAAGGCGTATTGGGGCTGCTTGACTTGAATTTTACCAACAGATTTGCTAAAACACACAGAAGGATTAAACTTATTACATCGAACAGAACAAAAGAACATCATTAATATTATACTTTCCCAATAAAAGTCATCTTACTGAGGGTGGTGGTTGATTAACCTACTATGGGGGCTCAACCTATGGCCCTCAAGCTGTTGCAGGACTACAAATCCCATGAGGCATTGCAAGGCTGACAGTTACAAGCATGATTCCCAAAGGCAGAGGCATGATGGGACTTGTAGTTCCACAGGAACTGGAGGGCCACAGGTTGAGCACCCATGGGAGCAGTCATCTTAGCACTTGCTCATTCCAAATGGCCCATCAGCATCCAGAGAATTAAAAAAAAAAAAGTGGGTAGAAAATTTCTATGAACCTGATTGGGCATTTGAGAGGATGACCCCCCCCCCCCCCCCCCCATTTTATTAAGGCAGCCCCGAGAATTAAACATTTGTACTGCAGTAACAAGTTTTGTTCAGGAAATCCTGAAACTTGAACGTAGAACAGAGACTCTCCGTATAATTAAACATTAAAATTATCCTCATACACCGCAGCCAGGCAAGCTTAGAGCATTCCTGTCAGGAGAGAAATATGGGTGCGGCTGATGGCAACTTTCCTCAATAAATGCCTGGTGGGTATGCTGACAGAATAGTTTTAATACCTTCTACGTCAAAAGTATGGAAAGCCCATGAAAAGTCCTTTTCTTTAGTTTAAGTTGACTCGTTAAGTAGCAAAGCTAGGGGTCAGTATGCCAACCAGGTAACTAATTCAGAAAGAGGTGAGGAATGGCAGCCTTTAGGTTTCCCTATGACTGGTGTTCTTTAAAAATTTACATTAGTCACCCAACCCATTTATGTCAATTTCCTGTTATCAGAAGGTTGGACTCTTAACCCATTTCCAAATTCCTGCTGGTATCTCTACTACATTCACCAGAATTCTATGGAATGCCACCCCCCCACCCAATGTACATAAAGCAAGAGCCAAGATAGCCAAGTCATTTACTTTGAAATATGAACATGCATCTATATACAGATAAACCTCAACCAACAACCTGTAGTAGATGTGTCCTACACAAGTACATCTTAACACCAGGTCATAGCATGGAGTTGGCATTATACCTTCTGATATTCCCATTATTTATATGACAAAATAAATTCTGAAAAATATATAGATAAATAAATCATATGGGCTGTTCACCCTTCGTCGCGACTATTACTTATTTCCTTAAAGGCGCTGGATAATGCAATCTACATTTTCTCGATCAACCTCAGCGAACAAACAATATAATATACAGGTAAAAAAAAAAGTATTCTCACAGACTGTTTCTTAACCAGAGAATGCACAGTCCGAGTAGTGTCCCAGGGGTCACGGGTGGACTAGGATCTGTCCTACCTGGAGAATGCATGGCCTGAGTGGTACCCAAGAGGTCACAGATGCACTAAGATCTTTCAAGGTCAAGAATGTTCTAGTTTAACCCATAAGAATGCGTGGGCTGGGGGTTTGAGAGATTAGGGATGGAATTGGACCTTTTTTCCTGAAGAATGCACGGTCTGGGTGGTGTCTAAGAGGTCAGGGATGGACTACGATCTTTCTTTGGGAATGCACAGCCTGGGTGGGAAATGAAAGGTCAGGGACATTCTAGAATCTAAGAGTTTAAGTGATTTCTAGGAGGTCTGGGATGGACAATTTTTCTACCTGGGAGACTGCACGGCCTGGGTGGTATCTGAAGAGTCAGGGACAGACTAGGGTCATCCTTTGAAGAATGCATGACCTGGGTGGTGTCTAAGTAGTTGGACTTCTAGAATTGTTTTCTCCCTCAAGAATGCATGGCCTGGGCAATGTCTAAGAGGTCAGGAATGGACTAGGATATTTCCGTCCCTGGGAATGCATGACCCGGGTGGTGTCTGAGAGGTCAGGGATAGACTAGGACCTTTCCTCCCTGGAGAATGCATGGCCAGGGTGGGGTCAGGGTTCTTGGATAGACTAGAACTTTGCCTCCCTGGAGAATGCACAGCCAGGGTGGTTTCATAGGTCTTGCATAGACAAGGAGCTTTCCTCCCTGGAGAATGCATAACCAGGGTGGAGTCAGGGGACTTGGATGGACTAGGACCTTTCCTCCCTGGAGAATGCACAGCCTGGATGGTGTCATAGGTCTTAGATAGATTAGGACCTTTACTCCCTTGAGAATGCACTGCCAGGGTGGTGTCAGGGGTCTTGGATGGACTAGAACAGTGATGGCAAACCTTGGCACCCCAGATGTTTTGGAACTACATTTCCCATGATGCTCATGCATTCTGCAGTGTAGTTGAGCATCATGGGAAATGTAGTTCCAAAACATCTGGGGTGCCAAGGTTCGCCATCACTGGACTAGTATCTTTCCTCCCTGCAGAATGCACGGTCTGTGTGGTGTGTTACTAGAACCTTTCCTTCCTGGGGAATGCACAGCCTAGTAGGCGTCATAGGTCTTGGACAGACTAGGACCTTTACGCCCTTGAGAATGCATGTCCAGGGTGGTGTCAGAGGTTAGGATAGACTAGAATTTTTACCCAATCTGATCATAACCAGCTGGATCAGGAAAACTGGCAAAAGTTAAAAATTTGTGGGGCCCCCCTCCCCCAAAATTGATAAGCAGGCTGGAAAACCTCACATCGCACCTGCGATGTCTGGGTGGTCCTTACACAACACAACCCAATAAGTAGCACCTGACTGGCACCCTGAACAGACCATCTCCTCAGATCCACCACAAACCGGCATCCGGAGAACTCCTCACACGCCGCTATTAAATCCTGTATGCCATGTGCTCGTCTGCGGCTCTGTGATGTTTACTATAATGATAATAATGTCAGGCGGCCCCATAGAGGAGATTTCTGATATTTACACAACCGAAGCGGGTGTGGCCTAATGTTTGGCAGAGCTCCGAGCCAGCTGTGAAAACAAACGCCTCCCTCGTC
This sequence comes from Aquarana catesbeiana, assembly GCF_042186555.1. Lineage (NCBI taxonomy): Eukaryota > Metazoa > Chordata > Amphibia > Anura > Ranidae > Aquarana > Aquarana catesbeiana. The sequence continues at coordinate 681,260,051 of NC_133327.1, read as the reverse complement.
ATCAATGACTTACTTCTGCCAACCACGTTCATTCACAAAGCTGCAGCATTTAAATCTGATGCCGGCAGCCAGGTACAGCTCGCCAATTTAAAATGAAACTCCAGCTTTGCTTAGAAATAAAATAAAAATCTCCAAGTCGACCAAAAGGGTTTATAAAAAGTATTCACATCCGTGGAGGATTTCATGTTTTACTGTCATAGTGTGCAAGGGAGATAAGTGGGGTTAGAACAGGAATTATCCTGAGTCACCGCCATAAAAGCGACCTATTTTATTATCACCGAGATAGAAGAATTACACTGGAGCTCTAATAAATGTTTTACAGGAAAACAGGAGGAGGAGAACACATGACTTCACTATAAAATGTAGGACTTTTCCTTACTGGAGAAGGTATGGCCTGGGTGGTGTCATAGGTCTTGGATAGACTAGGACCAGGTAGCATAAGATGGCTTCAGCTCTCCTCTCCACTAACAAGAGAGGTCCTTTGGACGCATTTCGCACTAGCGCAGGCTTAATTGTTTAGGCCTCAAAAGTTAAGCTCACCAGGGGGGAAACACGTCTGAAGGACCTCTCCTGCGGGTGGAAAGCACCAGTTCATTACATGTGACATTGGTTGATATTAGTGAAAGGAGCATTGAAGCCGTACTTTATGTCTTTTGCTTCATGTTTGTTCCCAACACTCACATACCTTGATGTTTATGGGTCTGGCTCCCAGTCCCATAGCACTGCTTCCCTAAACTGCCAGTTGAAGAATGAGCGATACAAGTCCCATGATTCCTTGCCTATCCATCACACTGCACATGCGTGCCCCAACTACATTGAAAAGACCCTGGCCACAATGTGCATGCGTATCCTATGCCTGGTACCCGAGTGGATACACTGCTAAGGACCCCAGCCACACTACCCATGCTGGACCCATTCCTGGCACCTGAGCAGCCACACTACCCATGCTGGACCCATTCCTGGCACCTGAGCAGCCACACTACCCATGCTGGACCCATTCCTGGCACCTGAGCAGCCACACTACCCATGCTGGACCCATTCCTGGCACCTGAGCAGCCACTCTGCCCATGCTGGACCCATTCCTGGCACCTGAGCAGCCACACTACCCATGCTGGACCCATTCCTGGCACCTGAGCAGCCACTCTGCCCATGCTGGACCCATTCCTGGCACCTGAGCAGCCACTCTGCCCATGCTGGACCCATTCCTGGCACCTGAGCAGGCACATTGCTAAAGGACCCCAGCCACACTACCCATGCTGGACCAATTTCTGGCACCTGAGCAGGCACATTGCTAAGGACCCCCAGCCACACTACCCATGCTGGACCCATTCCTGGCACCTGAGCAGGCACATTGTTAAGGACCCCAGCCACACTACCCATGCTGGACCCATTCCTGGCACAAGAGCAGGCACATTGCTAAGGACCCCAACCACACTACGCATGCTGGACCCACTCCTGGCACCTGAGCAGGTACATCGCTAAGGACCCCAGACTTACTGTGCATGCTCGCCCCATGCCAGGCACCTGAGCAGACTCACTACAAAGGACCCAAAACACACAAATTAAGAAAACACACGACTTTGGGTGGGGAAAGTGAAAACAGGATTTTATGTGATACGTGGCAACTGTGAATGCCTGGAATTGATTGGTGTTTGGTCCAGCAACCCACGACAAGCAAATTTCAAAATGTTTTCCTCTACTAAAGAAAAAACCCTTCAACTTTGACAGTTGCCGTTAAACTCTAAGACTACGCCAGATATCGTCCTCGCAGCAAGTCACGCTCTGCTAAGCACACATTTTCACAGAGGAAATGAAACCCGCAGACGTGCCAGGTCTGAAATTTGCAATTCAAAATGAGTGTATTCTCATGTAAAGAGACTGTAACCCGAGTATAGAAAGACAAAACCAAAAGTTCTTCTTCCCAAACACCGTTCCTAAGAACATACTGGATACCACTCTGGCCTAGAAGTACCAATAATCGATCAACCAAGAAAAGATACATTTGATTCCCCCCCATTCACTCCTGAGCGATAGGCTGCGTGTATCCCAATGTGCGACAACGCCCAACATTAAGATTCCTATCTTACTCACTGGTGCCCCTTCACACCTGAGCGTCACACCTGCTGCTTGTCACAGGAGAAATTACATAGGCTTTTTTTCAAGCAGAATCAGGTGTTTTTGGCCCCATGGGCTTGAATAGGCACGAAACTCAGCGACCTAAGGCCAGATTCACACCTATGCATTTTTAGTGCTTTTTGCATCACAGTCCATTTAACATGGATTCCTACGGAGCACGTTCTGTAGTGCAAATCTGCAAAATTAACTAAAAATGCATAGGTGTGAATCAGGCCTAAAAGTCGCACCTGTACCTATTTTTGACAGCGCATTGCTCTGCAAAGGACCTCTGCTGGTGAGGTGCATTGGGGTGCCATTCACAATGAATTGCACTGCATCGCACCATCACAAGTAGCGTGTGGTGCCTCGTGTTGCAATAATGCACATGGTAAGGTGCGCATTCCCACAGTGCGATAGTGTGACTTTTATCTGCCTTGTAAAAGCCCACAAAAACCTCAATGCCCCCCCCCCCCCCCAGTGATGCCAAGGACCTCTACGACCCCGGTGATGGCCATTACAAGGAACCTCTACGACCCCAGTGATGGCCTTTACAAGGAACCTCTACGACCCCAGTGATGGCCTTTACAAGGAACCTCTACGACCCCAGTGATGGCCTTTACAAGGAACCTCTACGACCCCAGTGATGGCCTTTACAAGGAACCTCTACGACCCCAGTGATGGCCTTTACAAGGAACCTCTACGACCCCAGTGATGGCCTTTACAAGGAACCTCTACGACCCCAGTGATGGCCATTACAAGGAACCTCTATGACCCCAGTGATGCCAAGGACCTCTATGACCCCAGTGATGCCCATTAAAAGAACTTCTACAGCCCGGCAAACCAATTTCTGTTCACATAAAAACAATCATATTTATATGGGCTGGAATGTTGGACCATAATCTTAGATTTGTTCAGGAATAGATAATTAGGAGGGCCTGGAGACAATTGGATATTATTGTATCCATGAGCAAAGCGATCATTATGTAGCAATAAAATCTGATTGGTTGTATGACGTTGGTATGTGAACAGAAATTTAAAAAAAAAGTTCCATGTTACAATGTATCTTCTATGATCAGGGGGACTGGTCTGGTCTGTTCTCTGGTATGTTGGGTTACAATATATGACCACAACGTAACCCGGCGGGCACCATGATGAACTACAGAGCAGTACATTTAGGAAGCGATAATGCTGACACAGCGCTCATTCCAGAACAATGGCAGGAAGGAGGCCGTAGAGCAGGAAATCCATTCCAATCTTTCTATCTCGCTTTCACTTCTCGTCTGTCCCTGTGAAACAGGCCGAGCCGCATTCTGACATCGAACATTTGCACATGAATGATACGATGTTATCTAGGAACCAGTGTAGCCCGATTGTCACAAGATTGGGCAGCCACTGAGACCGTTACCCAATGTCATACTGTGCAGGATTAAAGGGCCATGACAACTTTTATTGTTACACCAAGTTAGGGCTGATATTTAAAAGATATTCTTCAATAGCCACAAAGGAAATAAAATCACCAAATGCCTTTGCAAACCTAGATATTACCTTGTAAAATTATCATCATCATCATCATCACTGTGCTGTACATTGCCTTGCAGAGAGCAGAGCTGTGGGAGGCGCCACCACAGGCTCCACCCACTACAGGAGGGGGCAGAGACAAGACCTGTCACCCTGAACAAGGAGAGCAGGGCTGTGGGAGGGGCCAAGCTGGCTCCACCCTCCACAGGCTGCCTGCAGAAAACTACGGGGGGGGGGGGGGGGGGGGCGGGGGCAGGGATAAGACCAGTCACCCTGCACAAGGGAAGAGCAGAGCTGTGGGAGGGGCCCATTAGGCCCCACCCACTGCCGCCTGCTACAGGAGTGGGCGGAGACCAGACCAGTCCCCCTGCACAAGGAGAGAGGGCAGCAGTGAACGGTCTTTATTACAGGAAGTCCCACACTGGATTACTGCTCAGATCTGGAAGAAAATTTACAAAAAAGTACACAGAGATCCGAGAAGAAGACACGGAACTCTTGTATTCAGAGTTCAGTATAACTAAAAGCCAACTTTTTTTTTTTTTTTTTTTTAGTTTTGGATTAGAGTGGGACGAGATTAGAAAAAAAGTTTTTGCTTGCACATGATTGGATGAAGTCAGCAGAGCTTCTCCTTGTTTACTAAGCTCTGGAGCAATTGCACAGTCTATTTGCCTTTCGTAAATCCACCTCAATGAAAACACGACCTCGGCTGCTTCTAGAATGACTCAGGATGTGTTTTACGGGAAATTAAACTGCGAGGACGACACTGAACATGTCCCGGCCTCAAAGGTCACCTTCCCAGGTAGACACACCTGCCTGTTCCCGGGCGGATTAGGAGATTAAATTTGGAGGTGGGAGCTTCTATTCTGAACGACCAGACCGGGTTCTCGACACCACCTCGCCCACCCGGGTCACAAAACTAAAAGAAAAACACAAAATACAACAATTTCCCAGATAACCTCAAAAAAAAAAAAAAAAAAAAAAAAAAAAACAGCTCTGAGAGAATCGACAAAAAAAAAAAAAAAATTTCTAAGTATACAATTACCCCATATACAGATCAATGGGCAGTCTATGCAGAAAGAGCCAACAGAAATCACTTTTTTTTTTTTTTTTTTTTTTAAACAAAAACACAAAAAAAAACGGTAAAGAGACGATCGGTGATTGCAAATTGAGCTTTTCCTTATTGCATGAGCCCCAAAAAGACTAATGACAGGTCATAAGATTCATACAAAGCTGGAGACAGCAGGGGGGTGATTGTCAGCTTTGGTCACACGAGAACAAAAAAATAAAACAAAAACACACCACACACACACCATCTTATCGGCACAGACACCATAATATATGGCAGAGCCAGATTGGCAATGAGTGCCGGTATGGTACAAAGAGATCTTCGTTGCATTAGGCATCATTACATATGCATATAAGGCACAACTAGATTGGCAGTGGGTGCCCATATGATACCATGATAGCTGCACAGACATCATAAAAAGGTATGGCACTGCCAGACTATTTATCGGTTCCCATACGAAACAATGACATCATAGTTGCATAGACACCATAATATATGGCAAAGCCAGACTGGCAACACAAGCCCCTATGGTACAATGATATCTTTGATGCATTAGGCACCATTACATATAAGACACCAGCTTGGCAATGAGTGCCAAGATGTTGCAGATGACATCCTAATTCTATATACACTAACATATGGCAGCACCAGCTTGCACCATATCGGCACCCATTGCCAATCTAGTTGTGCCTTATATGCCAAATGCAACGAAGATATCCTTGTACCATACATACACTCATCACCAAAGATATCTTTGTTGCATTAGGCACCATTACAGATGGCATATAGGGCACAACAAGATAGGCAAGGAGTGCCCATAGGATACCATGATAGCTGCACAGACTCCATAACATAAGGCAGAGCCGCCAGACTGTTAATAAGTGCCCATATGGAACAATGATAACTTTGTTGCATAGGCACCCTAATATATGGCAGAGCCAGACTGGCAATGGGTGCCCATTTGGAACAATGACATCATAGTTGCATAGACCCCATATTATATGACAAAGCCAGACTGGCAACGCAAGCCCATACAGTACAATGGTATCTTAGATGCATAGGCACCATTACAGTACACATGGCATATAAGACACCACCAGATTGGCAATGAGTGCCCATATAATACATGTGTATAAACACAACGAATGGGAGTGCCAGACTGGCAATGGGTGCACATATGGAACAAGGATACCTTTGATGCATAGGCACCATAATATATGTCAGAGCCAGACTGGCAATGGGTGCACATATGGAACAAGGATATCTTTGTTGCATAGGCACCATAATATATGTCAGAGCCAGACTGGCAATGGCATCGTAGCTGTATAAATAGGCACCATTACATATGGCATACAAGACACCACCGGATTGGCAATGAGTGCCAAGATGTTACGGATGACATCCTAATTGTATAGACACTAGAACATATAGCAGCACCAGATTGGTGATGAGTGCCCATATGGTACAAAGATCCTCGTTGCATTAGGCACCATTACATATGGCATATAGGGCACAACTAGATGGCAAGTGAGTGCCCATATGGTACCATGATAGCTGCACAGACACCATAAGGTATGGCACTGCCAGACTATTAATGGGTGCCCATATGGAACAAGGATATCTGCGTTGCATAGACACCATTATAGTAAAGCCAGATTGGCAATGAGTGCCCACATGGTACAATGACATCTCTGTTGCATAGGCACCATTACATATGGCATATATGGCACAACCAGAATGGCAATAAGCTCCCATATGGTACAGTGACATCATAGTTACACACAGACTCCCTAACATATGGCAGAACAAGATTGGCAATGAGTGCCCATATGAGATAGTTGTTGCATAGGCACCATTACATATGGCATATAAGGCCCAACCAGTGACTATACTGTATAATGATGTCATAGTTGCAGACACCACAACATATGCTAGAGCCAGTATGGCAATGAGTGCCCATATGGAACAAAGACATCATAGTTACATAGACGCCATAATATATGGCAGAACCAGTTCGGCAACGAGTGGCCATATGGTACAATGACATCTTTGATGCATAGGCACCATTACATACGGCACCACCAGACTGACAAAGTCTAGGGGGCTGCACTGCACTGTCAAGGCCCCTCTGTAAAGTGCGATCCTAACTCTAACCTTAGAGAGTCTCCATATTGGAACATATATAGAACTGGATAAATAGGCACCATTACAATATCGCGTACAGGGCACAACCTGGATTGGCAGGGAGGGCTCATTCGGTACCATGCGATCCTAGCTGCATAAACACCAATAATGTATGGTGCAGCCAGACTTGCAATGAGTCCCACATATGGTACATGAATCTCTTAGTTGCACAGGAACCATTACATATGGTATATAAAGCACCAGCAGGTTGGCAGTAGGTGCCCATATGGCAGGGGACACCCAACCAAAAAGGTTCTTAACACAAGTGCGGAGATTGAGGAACAAGAACGCCATACGCAACGTGGAAATCTTTGGTTAGCACAGAGTCGGAGACACGGCTCCCAGTCCGAAGCTCTCGTAAAAGTCAGATCATCAATGAGTAACTCCATAAATCACAGGGGCAAGTTCAGGAATGGATTGTGCCCGGGGCGGAGGAAAAAAAAAAATTTATACAAAAAAAAAAAAAAAAAAATTTAAAATAAATAGAAATGCAGAAATATTTTCTGTCCCTTTAAGGCATCTTCATGTTCTGTCCGAGGCAGCAGATCAAGCAAGTAAAAAATAAAAGTAACAAAAAAGGAAATATAAGGAATAGAAAAATGCAGAAATGCGTTCTGCCTAAAAAATGTACAAAGAAAAAAAGAAGTTAAAGAAAAAGTAAAAAAAAAAAAAAAAAAAAAAAAAAGTATGACAAAAAGTTACAAAGGAAAAAAAAAAGAACAAACAAAAAGGAAAATAAAATGCAGAAACATGTTCTGTCCCTTTAAGGCACCTTCATGGCGGTAATGTGCTCGGTGAGGTCACAGCAGCAACGTGGACTGAAGTCGGCTTCCCGCCTGCCGAATTCCTGAGTAAACTTTATGACTTTGGTCGCAGTTTTGAAGGCTTTGGTCACAGGGCTGGCGCTTCACAGCCTGGCATAGCTCTGGCATAGCGCGTGGTCTCTGATGTCCCCCCAGCCTCCGTTCTTCATGGGCGGCGGGTTGCGCACGTCCTGCAGCCTGGTGGTCACCTCCACGGTTTTGGGGAAGAGGCGACCACTCAGCTCCCGCACTTTCTGCCGCAGGGCCTGTGAGGCGGCGTCCATGTTGGAGCAGGGGCCGGTGCGGGCACACATCCCACTTTCATTTGGTTGGCTGGGGAGGTTGAGGACCCGCGGGAGGCGGGCGGACAGCACCTTGAGCGGGTGGGACAGGCAGGTGGCGGACACGTGCTGGAGGCTCCAGTCCCAGTTGTAGTCGTCGTAGGTGCAGAACTCGGCCAGGCAGCCCATCAGTTGGAAGTAGACCTCCCGTGAAAGGGCGAGGGCGGAACGGTGCTTGGGCGCCACAAAGCCACTCACCTCCAGCTGTTGGGGGTCGGGCAACGAGTCCAGGCTGGACGTGCCCCCGAGGCTGAGCAAGTGGCACCCTTCCTCCTTGCACTGCTTCTGCATGAGTCTGAGGACGTGCAGCCAGTCCGGGAGCAGGTAGCTGCCCTCCTCCAGGAAGAGGGTGTAGCCGCTGTACCCAACCACCTCCCGCAGCGTCTGCCAGGTGAAGTGCAGCTTCCACCACCAGTGGTGCTTCTCCTGGGTGAAGGCCGCCTCCCGGTAGTGTCCGTGAGTGTCGGGGTATTCCGCATTGGTGCAGCCTTTCAATTTGGCGGTCTCCTTGGGCAGGTCCCTGGGGCAGTCGGCCGGGTCTGAGCCTGGGAACTCGTCCGGGTAGAAGCTGGCACTGTACGGGAAGTAGATGGGCATCACCCGGCAGAAGTCTATGGCGTTCATGGCTTCGACGGCCTCGGCGCATGGCTTTTCCATGCTCAGCACCAGGAGGAGGCGGCCGGTGGCACCCGGCCCGGTGGCCTGCAGCGACTCGGCCAGGAGCTTCAAGCGGGCGCCGGTCCCTGGCCCTCCGCGGACTTGCACCACCACCACCAGCTCGGGGCGCCCGTGGAACCGCTTGGCGTTGAAGATCGGCTGCCGGAGGTTGTTGCTGTAGGCCGACAGTCGCAGCTGCAGAGGGGAGCCCCGGGGCATCAGGAAGCCGGAGGGGTGTCGGGTCTCAATGGGCAGCGACGGCACCGGGAAGGTTGGTTGGTCCTCGCTGGAGGAGGTGAGGAGGAGCCAGGCGCAGGCAGCCATTCCCAGGAAAAGCAGCAGGGCGGCGATCTTCTTCTTGTGTAGCGTCAACCGCATGGTGGAACCCGGGGGAGGCGGGGGTGCACCTTAATTGCCTTTTCTTGACCGGTGACCTATCAGAAATGCCCCCACTTCATTCTACCCCCCTATACTCTGCCCTGCCCCATCTTCCTATCTTCTCCAAACTGCTGCCGATGCATAATAAGTACCCCCCCTCAGGTGACTGCCCCCTTTACAATACTAACAGCCCCCCTATACACCAAACACCCCACCTTGGATTAACTGCCCCCGTACACTAAATACTTTGCCTTGGATTAACTGCCCCCCACCCCTGACTTATCACCCCTCTTATACACTACGTAACACTCCTTGGATCAACTGCCCCCCTTATACATTAAATACCCCACCCCTGAATTACTGCCCCCCCCCCCCCCAAAACACTAATAACCCCCCCCTACAAACCTGTCTGTCCCTTTAATATACTGAGTACCCCTGGCTGACAATATCTGCCCCTCTCTATGACAAACACCCAACTCTTAAAGGAATTTCCCCCCCAACTCTATGTACCCCTGGCTGAACCTACCTGCCCCCCTGTACACGGATCTCCTTTCCTGGGGCAAGCTGCCCCCTGTACACCGGTCTCTGGCTCGGATTCTCCCCGTGTCTCCCCCGGGCCGGACACCTTCTAACTCCGGGGAACTCAGCGAACTTTACCCAGCCACGGGCTCCGTGACGTCACGCCCCCGGCGGCCAATGGACGAGCGCTGACGAATCACACCGCCTTCAGAATCCGCCCATCTGGGAGTGTCCGCTGGGGGCCCTCAGCCAATGGCAGGGAGATCCTGGGGAGGTGTCAGGAGGTCGGGCGGCCATGTTTGGTGAGGGCAGCTGTGCCAGGAGTGTCCTGGAGAGGCAGAGAGGTGTCAGGGTGACGGGAAGGGGGAGAAAGTTCCCACCTTTGTGCGGGGGAGGGGAAGCCACACTTGGAGGTCAGCAAAGTGTAGCCTTTCACCATGTTTTGAGGTTCAGACAGGTGTGGGGGGGGTTAGATATTTTGTGAGGGAGGTTCTACCATACCTGGGGGGTCATCCAGGTGTGTGTGTGTGTGGGGGGTTTACATTATATTTGGAGAGTCAGCCAGGTTTAGGGAGGTTCCACCATGTTTAAGGGGGTTAGCCAGGTGTGTGCGGGGGGGTTCCTTTATTTGGGGGGGTCAGCCAGGTGTAGGGAGGTGCCACCTTATTTAGGGGGTTAGCCAGGTATGGAGGGGCTCCACCATGCTTGGGGGATCAGCCAGGTGTGTTTAGGGAGGTTCCACCATATTTGGGGGGGGGGGTCAACCAAGTTTATGGAGGTTTCACCATATTTGGGGAGTCAGCCAGGTGTAGGGGGGTTACATCATCTTTGGGGGGGATTAGCCAGGTGTGTGGGGGTTCCTTTATATATGGGGGATCAGCCAGGTGTAGGAGTGTTCCACCATATTTAGGGGGTTAGTCAGGTGTGTGTGGGGGGTTCCTTTATATTTGGGGGGTCAGACAGGTGTAGGAGTATGCCACCATATATGGGGGGTCAGTCAGGTGTAAGGAGGTTACATCATATTTGGAGGGTCAGTCAGGTGTAGGGAGGTTACATCATATTTAGGGGGTTAGCCAGGTGTGTGTGGGGGGGTTCCTTTATATTTGGGGGGTCAGCCAGGTGTAGGGAGGTTAAATTATATTGGGGGATCAGCCAGGTGTAGGGAGGTTAAATTATATTGGGGGATCAGCCAGGTGTAGGAAGGTTACATCATATTTGGGGGGGTCAGCCAGATGTAGGGGGGTTCCACCATATTTAGGGGGTTAGCCAGGTGTGTGAGGGTGGGTTCCTGTATATTTGGGGGGTCAACCAGGTGTAGGGAGGTTACATGATATTTGGAGGGAGGGTCAGTCAGGTGTAGGGGCGTTCCACCATATTTAGGGGGTCAGTCAGGTGTAAGGGGGTCAGCCAGGTGTAAGGAGGTTACATCATATTTGGAGGGTCAGTCAGGTGTAGGGAGGTTACATCATATTTGGAGGGTCAGTCAGGTGTAAGGGGGTCAGTCAGGTGTAAGGAGGTTACATCATATTTGGAGGGTCAGTCAGGTGTAGGGAGGTTACATCATATTTGGAGGGTCAGTCAGGTGTAAGGAGGTTACATCATATTTGGAGGGTCAGTCAGGTGTAGGGAGGTTACATCATATTTGGGGGGGTCAGCCAGGTGTAGGGAGGTTACATCATATTTGGAGGGTCAGTCAGGTGTAGGGAGGTTACATCATATTTGGAGGGTCAGTCAGGTGTAAGGAGGTTACATCATATTTGGAGGGTCAGTCAGGTGTAGGGAGGTTACATCATATTTGGAGGGTCAGTCAGGTGTAGGGAGGTTACATCATATTTGGAGGGTCAGTCAGGTGTAAGGAGGTTACATCATATTTGGAGGGTCAGTCAGGTGTAGGGAGGTTACATCATATTTGGAGGGTCAGTCAGGTGTAGGGAGGTTACATCATATTTGGAGGGTCAGTCAGGTGTAGGGAGGTTACATCATATTTGGAGGGTCAGTCAGGTGTAGGGAGGTTACATCATATTTGGAGGGTCAGTCAGGTGTAAGGAGGTTACATCATATTTGGAGGGTCAGTCAGGTGTAGGGAGGTTACATCATATTTGGAGGGTCAGTCAGGTGTAGGGAGGTTACATCATATTTGGAGGGTCAGTCAGGTGTAAGGAGGTTACATCATATTTGGAGGGTCAGTCAGGTGTAGGGAGGTTACATCATATTTGGGGGGGTCAGCCAGGTGTAGGGAGGTTCCACCATATTTAGGGGGTTAGCTAGGTGTGTGTGTGTGTGTGTGTGTGGGGGGGTTCCTTAATATTTGGAGGGTCATCCAGGTGTGGGGGTCTCAGTCATATTTAGGATTGTCATCCATGTGTGATCAGTCTGCCATAGTTGGGGGTCCAGCTTGATGTAGGTGGGTCACACCTGTGTCTAATGTTTTAATCCAGGAGTGGGGGATCAACCAGGAGTGAGAGGATCCACCATATTTGGAAGGTCAGCCAGGTGTGTGTGTGTGGTTGTTTTGGGGGTCAGCAAGGTATGGAGCTCTGCTATATGGAGGGGGGCATCAAATTATAGGAGGTCAGTTAGGTGTGGGGTGGTGCTCCATCATATTGGGAGGGTCAGGTGCTCCACCATATAGGAGGTCATCCAGGTGTAAGGGGGTTTCAACCGTTCTACCATTTAGGAGGTCAACCAGGTGTAAAGAGGGGTTCCACCATATAGGAGGTCAACCAGGTGTAAGGGGGTTCTACGTTATAGGAGGTCAACCAGGTGTAAGGGGGTTCCACCATATAGGAGGTCAACCAGGTGTAAGGATAAGTTCCACCACAGTCACACAATATTATTATTATTATACCTTTATATATCTCTGACATATTCCGTAGTGTTGTACAGAGAATACTCAGCCAATCACATCAGCACCATAATTAAGGTTATTATCACATATGACCGCTCTGACAGGTATACAGGGAAGGAATGTTGACTGATTTACTCGTAGGAAGGCGGAGGTGCACTTTAAGGTCTTTGATGTGGAATTTGCAGGGAGGACTAAATAATAAGAGTAATCGGTGACAATGGCTTTGCTCATAAAATGGCGATGTCACAGTGGCCGCCGCACCGCAGGCCGGGTCCAGAGTCCGGCCCTATAAAGCGTTCAGGGCGAAACAGTAATCGGGGCGATGATGATTTTATAGGATTATTATGCCACTATTACCGGTGAAGTCGTTCATTATCCCGTGACACCTGAGCACCACCCCCACCTGTTAGAGCTCAGCAGTGAAGGCACCTGTCCGCACGCCTTAGCCCGGGGCTCCTCCGACAATCTCAGATACAATTTAGTGACAATGATCTCACTGAAACAACTTTGTTTACTTTGTGTTAAACATTCGATGACAGGATGGACCTGGATGACATTTAGTTTGCTCTGCGCTCTGTTTATCATAAACAATTCTGATCTGCTATGAACACAATCCTTCTTTTTCCTTGTTCCTTCACAGTGCTGCTGGTCTCCTGCAGCCTCTTGGCAGCCGCTTCCTGTCTACACGCGCACCAGCGATGGCTCCATTGCGTTTCCCAAGGCTGGTTTCCTGATGGTGACAACAGTGGGCCATGTCTGTGTCACCTGTGATGAACTGAAGTCTCCACTGGAAGCCTGTGTGAGTGACAATTAGGAGGGGGGGGGGCTGCGGAGCGGAGCGTTGTCACCCTATAACAGGAAGCGCCTAAGCAAGAACCTTCATGGCGGGATCACCGGGGACTATTTTAACCTCTTCATGCCGACATAACACAAATATGCGGCCCCACTGGACTGGGCTTTTTTTCCATGGGGACGCAAATTTGCGTATCTGCCTTTGTGCTGTGAGGGAACGTGACGTCACGGAGGGCCCGGGGCCCCGTAGTAACGTTTGGGACCCGGAGCTCCTGATTCAGGGTCATCTGTACGCTGCGATAGCCTCTGATTGGCTATCATAGTGATCAGTCACTGTGAAGTCCATCCCTGTGTTTTTTTTTTTTCCTCTGTGAATGGAGGAGAGATACATTGTATCTCTCTCTCCTTGCAGAGTGAAAAAAAAAAAAAAAAGTGTGTAAAAAATAAATAAATAAATAAAAAATAATAATAATAAAAAAAAAAAAACCTAGATTAAGGTTTCATCTAGGCCAGTGCCAGGGTTAGTGTTTGGTTTAAAGGTCAAGGCTGGGGTCAAAGGTCAGTATTATTTTTTTTTTGGACAGGTTTTTTTTTTTTAAATCAGTGTCGGTGTGTTTTAGGCAGGATAAAAAAAAAAAGAAAAATGCGCACTTTTGTTTCTGGGCTGTACTACGGGTACAAACAACGACTAACATACACATACAATGCTGTGAAAAAGTATTTGCCCGTTTCTGATTTTTTGGGGTTTTTTTGCATACTTGTCGCACTTAATTGACTCAGATCATCAAACAAATTTTTATTATTACACAAAGATAACCCGAGTGAATACAAAATGCAGTTTTTAAATGACGGTTTTATACATTAAAGCGGGGGTCCACCCACACCGCCAAAAAAAAAAAAAATATTAAAAGCCAGCAGCTACAAATACTGCAGCTGCTGACTTTTAATACATTGCCACTTACCTGTCCCAGGGTCCAGCGATGTCGACAGGCGACGCCGAGAACCCGCTCGGTTCTCGGCAGCTGCCGCCGCCATCCTAGGTGAGGGAATCAGGAAGTGAAGCGTTGCGGCTTCACTTCCCGGTTCCTTACTGCGCATGCGCGAGTCGCGCTGCGTATCGTAAGTGGTCCCCGCTATCTCCTGGGAGCTGTGTGTTTCCCAGGAGACAGCGCGGAGGGACGGGAAGAGGCATAGACTCCCATGGGAGTCTATGCCGGAAGAGGGTGAAAATACCTGTCTTAGACAGGCATCTGCACCCCCCTCCCCCCCTGAAAGGTGCCAAATGTGACACCGGAGGGGGGGGAGGGTTCCGTAAAGCGGAAGTTCCATTTTTGTGTGGAGCTCCGCTTGAAGGCAGAAAAGCTGCCCAAACCTGCCTGGCTTTATGTGAAAAAGTAATTGCCCCCTAAACCTAATAACTGGTTGTGCCCCCCCATGGCGGCAACAACTGCAATCAAGCGTTGCTGTGGAGCAATTTCAGCCCACTCTTCTTTGTAGAATTGTTTTAATTCAGCCACATTGGAGGGTTTTCCAGCATGAACGGCCTGTGTAAGGTCACGATACAGCATTTCAATTGGATTTAAGTTCGGGCTTTGACTAGGCCACTCCAAAACCACAATTCTGCTTCGTTTGAACCATTTGGAGGTGGACTTGCTGTTGTGTTTCGGATCATTGTCCTCCTGCATAACCCAAGTGCACTTGAGCTTAAGGTCACAAACTGATGGCCGGACATTCTCCTTTAGGGTTTTCTGGTGGAGCTCAGAATTCATGGTTCCATCAATTATGGTAAGTCGTCCAGGTCCTGAAGCTGCAAAGCAGCCACAGACCATCGCGCTACCACCACCATGTCTGGTCGTTGGTATGATGTTCTTCTGAAATGCTGTATTCGTTTTATGCCAGATGTTACGGGACACACACCTTCCAAAAAGTTAAATTTTTGTCTCTTCAGTCCACAGAATATTTGCCTAAAAGCCTTGGGGATAATCAAGATGTTTTTTGGTAAATGTGAGATGAGCCTTTGTGTTCTCTTTGGTCAGCCATGGCTTTGGCCTTGGAACTCTTCCACGGATGCCATTTTTACCCGGTCTCTTTCTTATAGTTGAATCATAAACTCCGATCTTACCTGAGGCAAGTGAGGCCTGCAGTTCTTTAGATGTTCTTCTGGGTTCTTTTATGACCTCCTGCATGAGTCGTCGTCATGCTCTTGGAGTCATTTTTGTAGGCGACCACTCCTGGGAAGGTTCACCACTGTTCCACTGTTTGTGGATAATCACTCTCCCCGTGGTTCACTGGAGTTCCAAAGCCTTAGAGATGGCTTTAAAACCCTTCCTAGACCGATACGTGAACATTACTTTGTTTCTATTCTGTTCTTGTTTTTTTTTTTTTTTTTTTTTAGATTGTGGCGTGATGTGTGGCTTTTTGCGATCTGTTAGCGTGCTTCACTTTTTCAGACAGCTTCTATTTATGTGATTTCTTGATTCAACAGGTCTGGCAGTAATCAGGTCTGGGTGTCTCAAGTGAAATCTAACGCGGCTTTCCAAAAAAATTGTGGTTAATCACAGTTCATTCACGAATCGGCATGGGAGGGGGGCAATTACTTTTTCTCATAGGGCTGAGCAGGCTTGTACAGCTTTCTTCCCTTAATAAATGAAATAATAATTTAAAAACTGCATCTTGGATTTACTCGGGTCATCTTTGTGTAATATTAAAATTTGTTTGATGATCTTAGATCTTAGATCTGAGAAATATGAAAAAAAAAAATCAGGAAGGGGGCAAATACTTTTTCACAGCACTGTATGTGGTATCTCTGCGATCGTCAGGAGCGGGAGAATTTAATCTGGGTTGTTCTTTGGTGGTAGGTTATGGAAGTAGCAAGAAATGTACAGCTAAATAAAATAAAAATAGTAAAAAAATAACTTTTTTTTTTTTATTTTAGGTAATTTTTCCTTTAATAATAATAAAAAAAAAAAAATCAGGAGATATCTATTACTATTTACCACCAAATGAAAGCCCAATTAGTCCTGAAAAAATACAGTATAAGCCAGCTGGATGCACAAGGTAGTTGTGATGATATGTACAGTTTTACTAAGACATCAAAGTTGCAAAATTGTGCTTAGGTATTTAGATTTGTTTTACCCTAAGGCCTGGTTCTCACCTATGCATTTTTTTTTTTTTTAGTGCGTCTTCAGTTCTGCAGAAACACACTACAGCCCATTTAGCATAGTTTCCTATGGGTCACGTTCACATTCTGTGCATTTTATGGAACGGGCCGGGGACTTTTTTCTGGTTTTTGGTTCCTTAGACTTAATAAATAAATAATAATAATAATAATAAATTAAAAGCGTGTATTCAAAAACGCAAAACGCACCTGGAATATGCAAACTGCATAGGTGTGAACCAGGCCTTAGGCATGAAGGGTTTAATGAAAGCTCCAGACATAAAAAAATTAAAAAATGACATTGCCAATATTGACGGCAGTCTGTGGAAATCGGGGACAGCGAGGGAGATCAGGTGACCTCTGTGCAGCACAGACGGGGTTAAAAAAGTTGCGTCACCACCCAGCTTGTGTTCAGTACTGGTGTCCCAGTCCGGTGTGACTGGTTTGGGTTGTTCAGAGGAATGTGGAGAAGGGTGATGGAGAGGAATGCTGCGGGGGTGGTGGCCAGAGTCCATCGGTATCTACAGTATCTCACAAAAGTAAGTACACCCCTCACATTTTTGTAGATATTTTCTTCTATCTTTTCATGTGACAGCACTGAAGAAATGACACTTGTCTACAATGTAAAGTAGTGAGTGTACAGCTTGTATAACAGTGTAAATTTGCTGTCCCCTCAAAAATAACTCAACACACAGCCATTAACCACTTGCCTACCAGGCCAATTCTGACATTTCTCTCCTACATGTAAAAATCATCATTTTTTTGCTAGAAAATTACATAGAACCCCCAAACATTATATATGTTTTTTTTTTGCAAAGACCCTAGAGAATACAATGGCGGTTGTTGCAACTTTTTATCTCACACAGTATTTGCGCAGGAATTTTTCAAACGCATTTTTTTTTTGGGAAAAAAAACAAAACAGTAAAGTTAGCCCAATGTTTTTTGCATATTGTGAAAGATGACGTTACCGCGAGTAAATAGATACCTAACATGTCACGCTTCAAAATTGCACACGCTCGTGGAATGGCGCCAATGTTCGGTACTTAAAAATCCCCATAGGCGACACTTGAAATTTTTTTACTGGTTACATGTTTTGAGTTACAGAGGAGGTCTAGGGACAAAATGATTGCTCTCGCTCCAACGTTCGCGGCGATACCTCACATGTATGGTTTTAACACCGTTTTCATATGTGGGCGGGACTTATGTATGCGTTCGCTTCTGCGTGCGAGCACACGGGGACAGCGGCGCTTTAAAAAAAACAATTTTTTGTTTTTTATTGTTAATTTTCTTTTTTTTATTTTGACACTTTTTTGAAAAAAAAAAAAAAAAAATGTGATCACTTTTATTCCTATTACAAGGAATGTAAGCATCCCTTGTAATAGGAATATGACATGACAGGTCCTCTTTATAGTGAGATATGGGGTCAATAAGACCCCACATCTCACCTCTAGGCTGGGAAGCCTGAAAAAAAAAAAAAAAAAAAAAAAAAAACGATCACCGCTTTCCAGCTGAAGCGGCGCCATTTTTTTGAGTGGAGAGGCCGGGCGTGACGTCATAACATCGCGCCCGGCCTCCGACGATCATAGAGACTCTGGCGACCATCTGGTCCGCCGGAAATCTCTATGATCTACATCCGGCGCCGGTGGATCCGCTCTCCGCCTCACCGATCGTAACGGTGAGTCGGAACAAGCACCGGAGGGCGGGACGTCCCCTCTCGCCTCCCGTAAGAACGATCAAGCGGCGGAACGGCCACTATGATCGTTCCTTTGGTGTAGAGATTCGCCGGCTGAAACCGGCACTATCTGAATGATGTCTGTAACTACAGGCATCATTCAGATATACCCGCCCAAAGTCCATGACGTCATATGACTTGGGTGGGCGGGAAGTGGTTAATGTCTAAACCGCTGGCAACAAAAGTGAGTACACCCCTAAGTGAAAATGTCCAAAATGGGCCCAAAATGTCAATATTTTATGTGGCCGCCATTATTTTCCAGCACTGCCTTAACCCTCTTGGGCATGGAGGTCACCAGAGCTTCACAGGTTGTCACTGGAGTCCTCTTCCCCTCCTCCATGACGACATCACAGAGCTGGTGGATGTTAGAGACCTTGCGCTCCTCCACCTTCTGTTTGAGGATGTCCCACAGATGATCAATAGGGTTTAGGTCTGGAGACATGCTTGGCCAATCCATCACCTTTACCCTCAGCTTCTTTAGCAAGGCAGTGGTCATCTTGGAGGTGTGTTTGGGGTCGTTATCATTTTGGAATACTACCCTGCGGTCCAGTCTCTGAAGGGAGGGGATCATGCTCTGCTTCAGTATGTCACAGTACATGTTGGCATTCATGGTTCCCTCAATGATCTGTAGCTCCCCAGTGCCGGCAGCACTCATGCAGCCCCAGACCATGACACTCCCACCACCATGCATGACTGTAGACAAGACACACTTGTCTTTGTACTCCTCACCTGGTTGCCCCCACACACGCTTGTCACCATCTGAACCAAATAAGTTTATCTTGGTCTCATCAGACCACAGGACATGGTTCCAGTAATCCATGTCCTTAGTCTGCTTGTCTTCAGCAAACTGTGGGCTTTCTTGTGCATCATCTTTAGAAGAGGCTTCCT
Organism: Aquarana catesbeiana; assembly: GCF_042186555.1. Lineage (NCBI taxonomy): Eukaryota > Metazoa > Chordata > Amphibia > Anura > Ranidae > Aquarana > Aquarana catesbeiana. The sequence continues at coordinate 681,241,053 of NC_133327.1, read as the reverse complement.
TCTGGGATGACAGCCATGCAGACCAATTTGATGCAGTGTGCGGTGTATGGTCTGAGCACTGACAGGCTGACCCCCCCACCCCTTCAATCTCTGCAGCAATGCTGGCAGCACTCATACGTCTATTACCCAAAGACAACCTCTGGATATGACGCTGAGCACGTGACCTCAACTTCTTTGGTGGACCATGGCGAGGCCTGTTCTGAGTGGAACCTGTCCTGTTATACCGCTGTATGGTCTTGGCCACCGTGCTGCAGCTCAGTTTCAGGGTCTTGGCAATCTTCTTATAGCCTAGGCCATCATTATGTAGAGCAACAATTCTTTTTTTCAGATCCTCAGAGAGTTCTTTGCCATGAGGTGCCATGTTGAACTTCCAGTGACCAGTATGAGAGAGTGAGAGTGATAACACCAAATTTAACACACCTGCTCCCCATTCACACCTGAGACCTTGTAACACTAACGAGTCACATGACACCGGGGAGGGAATATGGCTAATTGGGCCCAATGTGGACATTTTCACTTAGGGGTGTACTGACTTTTGTTGCCAGTGGTTTAGACATTAATGGCTGTGTGTTGAGTTATTTTGAGGGGACAGCAAATTTACACTGTTATACAAGCTGTACACTCACTACTTTACATTGTAGCAAAGTGTCATTTCTTCAGTGTTGTCACATGAAAATATAGAAGAAAATATTTACAAAAATGTGAGGGGTGTACTGACTTTTGTGAGATACTGTTCATCCAATCAGAACGCTTGGGAACCTTTTGTAAAGCAGTAGTCCTGAAAATGGTGATGGGCAGTGGGGCGGGGCTAGGAGGAGTGACACTGCTGTCACTCCTGTTAATCAGCAAGCAGCTGGAAAACAGAAGGGGGGGGGCGTTAACGTACTTGTTACCTAATTTGATTTGATTCAAACACAGGCTGCCTAGGAAAAGCCCACTTCCTCCAGACTGACACCCACCTATCAAGGCACCCCTCCCAGGAGCCAGGTCAGTGGCTGAGGCGTACTCCCACCAGCCATGATCTGCCTGCTTTGCATAGAGAGGTATGGAGACCCAGTAATGACATCACCAGGTCTAAAATATAGCATGTAATTAAAGCAGAAAGGATTTATTAAAAATGATCATTAGCGTGTTTATGGGGGGGGGGGGGATATAAATCTAAGAAGTATACATTTTAAAGTGTAACTAAAGGCAACATTTTTTTTTTTTAGTTTTGGATAGAGTGGGGAGGGATTAGAACCCCTGGTGGGTTTTTATTGCTGTCTGTGTCCCTGTTGGGAAGATTCACCCTCTCTGTTTCTTCCGTTTACCATTATCATTGAAAGCGAAAGTAAATTCCCAATTTTGGGTTGTCCCCAAAACAGGAAAAAAGGGGAAATCATCCAATGGGGACACTAGTTTCTGGTGACAACGCCGGGATTTCCTCTCACTTCCTGTTTTGGCTGTGGGACAGGAAGTGAAAGTAAATCTCTCCAGTGGGACGCAGATGGCGAAAAAAAAAAAAACCTGACAGGGTTAGGCAGTTTGCTTTCGATCAGTTTTTTTTTTTTTTTTATGCGTTTTGCATTTTTAATGCTTTTTTTTTTTTTTGCCCAATGCAGTTGTTCGGCAGATTAACCACTTAAGGACCGGAAGGATTTGCCCCTTTAATGAACAGAGCATTTTTTTGCCAAACGGCACTGCGACGCTTTAACTGACAATTGTGCAGTCGTGCGACGCTGTACACAAACAAAATTTATGTCCTTTTCTTCCCACAAATAGAGGTTTCTTTTTGGTGGTATTTGATCACCTCTGCGGTTTTTATTGTTTGCGCTATAAACAAAAAAAAAAACTACAATTTTGAAATATTTTTTTTTTTTTTGCAATAATACATATCCAAAAAAATATATATATATAAAAAATAAATGTATTCATCAGTTTAGGCCGATATGTATTCTTCTACATATATTTTTGGTAAAATAAATGTATAGATAGATAGATAGAGATATTTATATATATATAGAGAGAGAGAGAGAATATATATATATAGAGAGAGAGAGAGAGAGAGAGAGAGATAGAGATACATATCTATATATCTATATATAGATATATAGATATATATATAGATATAGATAGATATTATATATCTAGATCTATATCTAGATCTAGATATATATATATATATATATAATTATAATCTATATATATTTTGGTAAAATAAATATGCGTACATTGATTGGTTTGCGCAAAACTTATCGCGTCTACAAACTATGGGATAGATTTCTGGACTTTTATATATTTTTTTTATTGTTTTTTACTACTAAAGGGGGCGATCTGCGATTTTTTTTTAGCGGGACATTGCGGCGGACAAATCTGACCCCAAACGACACTTTTTTGGGGACCAGTGACATAATTACAGTGATCAGTGCTATAAAAATGCACCGATCAATGTAAAAATGACATTGGCATTGAAGGGTGTTAACACTAGGGGGGGGGGCGATCAAGGGGTTAAGTGTGTTCCCTGGTTGTGTTCTAACTGTAGGGGGGGATGGGCTGCCAGGGACATGACAGAGATCGCTGTTCCCGATGACTGAGAACAGTAGATCTGTCATGTCATCTGTCAAAACGGGGATCCGCCTTGACTACAAAGGCAGCTCCCCAATTCTGCCTCTGTACTAGGCGATCGCGGGTCGAGGCCGTCCGACAAGCGGGGACACGCTCCCGCAGCATGCAGTGGGCGTGCTCCCGTAAATGCGCTTGCGCGAGCCGGCGTGCAATGATGGCCCACCCGCAGAGAGGCGCGCGTATTCGCGTGCGGCCGCCGCCAAGAGGTTAAGAAATACGGGGGATGCGATTTTTATTTTTTTTTTAATTACGGCGCTGAGACTGTTCAATGTGACTATAGCAGGAAGCCCCTCCCCCTCCCGCTGATTAATCAGAACCTACAAGACAGAAGCAGGTTAGAATCTGCAATAATGTCCTACAAAAGGCCCCGCACGCGGCCCGCGGCCTCCTGGAAGAATGGAAGGCGGGGTGGAAAGTGCGAACAAAGCGAAGTGCGATTTGAATCGTTTCTGTACAAGTCCCCGATGATCCTTCCGGCAAAGTGCAGACAAATCCCATAATCCCGAGCCGCTCTCTCCGGAGATTATCGAGAGGAACAAAACATTCCCCACCTATAGGAGTAAAAATAGCCGTATGGCGGATATCATGTATCACCAACACACACGAGAGCAACGCGCCGTATTCACTCCCCGGAGGGCCGAGGGTGAGATCAGAATATAAAGAGGTCAGATTAGTGCAAATAAAGGGAACCTGTCACCAAGCAATATATACACCGTATTACCAAAAGTATTGGGACGCCTGCCTTTACACACACATGGACTTTAATGGCCTCCCAGTCTTAGTCCGTAGGGTTCAATATTGAGTTGGCTCCGCCCATTGCAGCTGTAACAGCTTCAACTCTTCTGGGAAGGCCGTCCACAAGGTTTAGGAGTGTGTCTATGGGAATGCTTGACTATTCTTCCAGAAGAGCATTTGTGAGGTCAGGCACTGATGTTGGACGAGAAGGCCTGGCTCGCAGTCTCGGCTTTAATTCATCCCAAAGGTGTTCTATCGGGTTGAGGTCAGGACTCTGTGCAGGCCAGTCAAGTTCCTCCACCCCAAACCCGCTCATCCATGTCTTTATGGACCTTGCTTTGTGCACTGGTCCAAATCATTTGGTGGAGGAGGGATTATGGTGTGGGGTTGTTTTTCAGGGGTTGGGTTTTTTTTGTTACTTGGCCCCTTAGTTCCAGTGAAGGGAACTCTTAAGGCATCAGCACACCAAGACAAGATTTTGGACACGTTCATGCTCTCAACTTTGGTCAGGACTCTGTGCAGGTCAGTCAAGTTCCTCCACCCCAAACTCGCTCATCCATGTCTTTATGGACCTTGCTTTGTGCTCTGGTGCGCAGTCATGTTGGAACAGGAAGGGGCCATCCCCAAACTGTTCCCACAAAGTCGGGAGGATGAAATTGTCCAAAATGTCTTGGTATGCTGACTCCTTAAGAGTTCCCTTCACTGGAACTAAGGGGCCAAGCCCAACCCCTGAAAAACAACCCCCCACCATAATCCCCCCTCCACCAAATGATTAGGACCAGTGCACAAAGCAAGGTCCATAAAGAGATGAGTGAGTTTGGGGTGGAGGAACTCGACTGACCTGCACAGAGTCCTGACCTCAACCCAATAGAACACCTTTGGGATGAATTAGAGCGGAGACTGCAAGCCAGGCCTTCTCGTCCAACATCAGTGCCTGACCTCACAAATGCTCTTCTGGAAGAATGGTCAAACATTCCCATAGACACACTCCTAAACCTTGTGGACGGCCTTCCCAGAAGAGTTGAAGCTGTTATAGCTGCAAAGGGCGGAGCCAACTCAATATTGAACCCTACGGACTAAGACTGGGATGCCATTATATTTCATGTGTGTGTAAAGGCAGGCGTCCCAATACTTTTGGTAATATAGTGTATGTGAAAAGCCTCAGACAGAAGCTTGTGTTCTTATACCGGGGATTGCTGATATAAAATGAATTTGTACACAGTGTTACATGGTGGAGTAATTGACAAAAGAAGGTCCTGTGCACCGCACATCACTGCAAGGCCCTGTGTATATGTGAAATGACAGCCTCAGCCCGGGCTCCAGCCAAGACACGCCTCCGACGCGTTTCACTCCGCCCCCCCCAGAGCTTATAATCACGGTGTACTAAAGGAGCTGGAGCCTTTGAGCAGCACCCCTCTGTTTGTCGTCTGGTCATGGTGGAGTAATTGTCAGCCAAACTATTACAGCACAGAAAGCCGAAAAAAAAAACGGGCCAGTAATGAAGGAGCCTATACAGACTGGCAGTGAAGCGGTTAAATCATACTGTACTCTGGAAGGTTAAACGCGTGAAAGTGGTTAACATGTAGCAGATCTTCTGTAAGTTTGTTTCCTGCTTCCTCATTTGCACTTTTTATTTTTATCCAGAGCATTTGCAGCAGAAGCTCCTCTGCACGATGGGAGTTCCCCTCCACCACATTTCCTAGAGAAAGCGCTGAGTGTTTGAGGTCGTAGCTGAAAAAACAAAAAAAAAACCCCACCAGGCTCTAAAACGACTCCAGGTGAGCAGCAAACGCTGCAACCGTGCTAAAGTTCCCTCCAGAGAACCTGGCACCGCTCTTCATTTCTAGTCGCTGGAAGGGGCGCCATTTGTTAGTTGGGCCCAGACATGTGTGGTTTGTGTCATTCTGAATTCGAAATTCGGACAAACACTTTGTTATTCGGCTGTATCTAAATTTTCCGGATTACAATCGTAATGAATTTAACCGCTTCAGCACCCCCGGAAGATTTTACCCCCCTTTCCCTGACCAGAGCACTTTTTGCGATTCGGCACTGCGCCGCTTTAACTGACAATTGCGCGGTCGTTGCGACGTGGCACCCAAACAAAATTGACGTCCTTTTTTTTCCCCCCACAAATACAGATTTCTTTTGGTGGTATTTGATCACCTCTGCGGTTTTTATTTTTTGCGCTATAAACAAAAAAAAAAGAGCGACAATTTTGAAAAAAAAAAAAAAAACGCATTATTTTTTTACTTTTTGCTATAATAAATATCCCCCAAAAATATATAAAAAAAACATTTTTTTTCCTCAGTTTAGGCCGATATGTATTCTTCTATATATTTTTGATAAAAAAAAAAATCGCAATAAGCGTATATTGATTGGTTTGCACAAAAGTTATAGCGTCTACAAAATAGGGGATAGTTTCATGGCATTTTTATTTTTAATTTTTTTTTTTATTAGTAATGGCGGTGATCTGCGATTTTTATCGTAACATTATGGCGGACACATCGGACACTTTTGACACTATTTTGGGACCATTGTCATTTATACAGCGATCAGTGCTATAAAAAATGCACTGCTTACTGTGTAAATGTCACTGGCAGGGAAGGGGTTAACACTAGGGGGCGATGAAGGGGTGAAGTGTGTCCTAGGGAGTGATTCTAACTGTGAGGGGGAGGGGCTTCAAGTCACATGACAGCGATCACCGCTCCCGATGACAGGGAGCGGTGATCTCTGTCATGACACAAGCCAGAACGGGGAAATGCTTCTTGTTTACATAGGAACTTCCCCGTTCTGAGGCTCCGTGACACGATCGTTGGGAGACCGGCGGACAACGAGCCCGCCGGTCCCATGGGCATGGTCATGCTGTATGCCGCGCTTGCGCCTGCTATCCCCGGCTCTTAAAGGGGACGTATAGGTACGCCCATTTTCCCACCGCTGCCATTGTGCCGACCTATTGCGGCGGTCGGCAAGCGGTTAAACTAATCAGAAACAATGAAACAAAATTCGGCCAAAATTCAAATTCGAATTGAATTCTAAAACGAATTAGAAACAAATTCAAAAACAAGAATACAAAATAAGAACAGAGGAGAGTAAAACAGCATAGAATAGAAAATGAAGGAATAGAATCAAATATCATAGAAAATAAAGGAATAGAATATAAAAGAATAGAATAGAAAATAAAAGGGTAAAACAGAATAGAAAATAAAAGAACACAAAAAAATAGAACAGAAAATAAGGGAATAGAAAAAAAAAGAATAGAACAGAATAGAAAATAATAAAATAGAAAAGAATAGAGTAAAACAGAACAAAATAGAAAATAAAAGAATAGAATAAAATAGAATAGAAATTAAAGGATTATAATAGAAAAGAATAGAATAGATTAGAATAGAATGGGAAATAAGATAATAGAATTTAAAAAAAAAATTGAAAAAAAAAACAATAGAATAGAATAAAATAGAATAGCAAATATTCAAAACGAGAACTTTGAAGGCTGAAAGGAAACATGAGCTGGGTTTAGACCGTCGAGACAGGTTAGTTTTACCCTACTGATGATGTGTTGTCGCAATAGTAATTGAATAGTAATCCGAAATTCGAATAGAATAGAATCAATTAGAATAGTTTAGAATAGAATAGAAAAAAAAACAATAGAATAGAATAAAATAGAACATAACCATCTTCTGAAACTTAATTTCGAATAGAGTATATTAGAATTCGAATACAATAGAATAGAAAAGAATAGAATAAAACAACAGAATAGAGTAAAATAGAAATAATATAACCTGCTTCTGAAAGTCAAATAGAAAAGATTAGAATAGAATAAAACAATAGAATAGAATAAAATAGAATATAACCATCTTCCGTATTTCGAATAGAATAAATAAATAGAATAGAAAATAAGAGAATAGAAAAAACAATAGACTAGAATAGAATAAAATAGAATATAGCGGTCTTGCGAAAATCGAATAGAATAAATTTGAATGCCAAATTTGAAAACAAATAAACGAAATGAATTACGAAAACGAAATTAAATAAGCAAAATGATTTAAATAACGAAATGAAGCCCATGTCTAGTCTAGGGGCCTCATAAGGGGGTGGCGATGGGAGAACAATATTGGGAAGAGGAACAAATATACGGTGTAAGAAGATCAGATTGAATACTGTACTGTAGGTATATCGATGATATAGTGATAGTATGGAGGGGGGTCTGAGGAAAAAACTACAAGAATTTTTTGATGAAATTAACCAAAACCATCTATGGGATGTCTTTTACAGGAGGCGGGAGTAAACGCAGTATTGATTATTTGGATTTACAAATCCATAAAGAAAATAGGAAGTTATGTACCAAAACTTTTTTCAACAAAACGGACAGGAATGGGTATATTCCCACTAATGGCTGCCATCATCCACAATGGATAGGGAATATATACTAGACATCGGAAATTCGTACATTCGTGAGGATCCGAAATATGAATTTTTATGCATACGAATTTTGTACGAAATACAAAATTTCGTTTACGAACTTTCGTTATTGTTAAGAATAGGTTAACAAACCTGAAAGTTAAAAACCCCAAGGAAGTCAGCACAGCACAGGGATGGTGGGAGCCCCTCATAATGAGCACAGCACAGGGATGGGAGGAGCCCCTCATAATGAGCACAACACAGGGATGGGAGGAGCCCCTCATAATGAGCACAGCACAGGGATGGGAGGAGCCCCTCATAATGAGCACAGCACAGGGATGGGAGGAGCCCCTCATAATGAGCACAGCACAGGGATGGGAGGAGCCCCTCATAATGAGCACAGTACAGGGATGGGGGGAGCCCCTCATAATGAGCACAGCACAGGGATGGGGGGAACCCCTCATAATGAGCACAGGGATGGGGGGAGCCCCTCATAATGAGCACAGCACAGGGATGGGAGGAGCCCCTCATAATGAGCACAGCACAGGGATGGGGGGAGCCCCTCATAATGAGCACAGCACAGGGATGGGGGGAGCCCCTCATAATGAGCACAGCACAGGGATGGGGGGAGCCCCTCATAATGAGCACAGCACAGGGATGGGGGGAGCCCCTCATAATGAGCACAGCACAGGGATGGGGGGAGCCCCATATAATGAGCACAGCACAGGGATGGGGGGAGCCCCTCATAATGAGCACAGCACAGGGATGGGGGGAGCCCCTCATAATGAGCACAGCACAGGGATGGGGGGAGCCCCTCATAATGAGCACAGCACAGGGATGGTGGGAGCCCCTCATAATGAGCACAGCACAGGGATGGGGGGAGCCCCTCATAATGAGCACAGGGATGGGGGGAGCCCCTCATAATGAGCACAGCACAGGGATGGGGGGAGCCCCTCATAATGAGCACAGCACAGGGATGGGGGGAGCCCCTCATAATGAGCACAGCACAGGGATGGTGGGAGCTCCTCATAATGAGCACAGGGATGGGGGGAGCCCCTCATAATGAGCACAGCACAGGGATGGGGGGAGCCCCTCATAATGAGCACAGGGATGGGGGGAGCCCCTCATAATGAGCACAGCACAGGGATGGGGGGAGCCCCTCATAATGAGCACAGGGATGGGGGAGCCCCTCATAATGAGCACAGCACAGGGATGGGGGGAGCCCCTCATAATGAGCACAGCACAGGGATGGGGGGAGCCCCTCATAATGAGCACAGGGATGGGGGGAACCCCTCATAATGAGCACAGCACAGGGATGGGGGGAGCCCCTCATAATGAGCACAGCACAGGGATGGTGGGAGCTCCTCATAATGAGCACAGCACAGGGATGGGAGGAGCCCCTCATAATGAGCACAGGGATGGGGGGAGCCCCTCATAATGAGCACAGCACAGGGATGGGAGGAGCCCCTCATAATGAGCACAGCACAGGGATGGGGGGAGCCCCTCATAATGAGCACAGCACAGGGATGGGGGGAGCCCCTCATAATGAGCACAGGGATGGGAGGATCCCCTCATATTGAGCACAGCACAGGGATGGTGGGAGCCCCTCATAATGAGCACAGCACAGGGATGGGGGGAGCCCCTCATAATGAGCACAGGGATGGGGGGAGCCCCTCATAATGAGCACAGCACAGGGATGGTGGGAGCCCCTCATAATGAGCACAGCACAGGGATGGGAGGAGCCCCTCATAATGAGCACAGCACAGGGATGGTGGGAGCCCCTCATAATGAGCACAGGGATGGGGGAGCCCCTCATAATGAGCACAGCACAGGGATGGTGGGAGCCCCTCATAATGAGCACAGCACAGGGATGGGGGGAGCCCCTCATAATGAGCACAGCACAGGGATGGGAGGAGCCCCTCATAATGAGCACAGCACAGGGATGGGAGGAGCCCCTCATAATGAGCACAGCACAGGGATGGGAGGAGCCCCTCATAATGAGCACAGCACAGGGATGGTGGGAGCCCCTCATAATGAGCACAGGGATGGGGGGAGCCCCTCATAATGAGCACAGCACAGGGATGGTGGGAGCCCCTCATAATGAGCACAGCACAGGGATGGTGGGAGCCCCTCATAATGAGCACAGCACAGGGATGGTGGGAGCCCCTCATAATGAGCACAGGGATGGGGGAGCCCCTCATAATGAGCACAGCACAGGGATGGGGGGAGCCCCTCATAATGAGCACAGCACAGGGATGGTGGGAGCCCCTCATAATGAGCACAACACAGGGATGGTGGGAGCCCCTCATAATGAGCACAGCACAGGGATGGGGGGAGCCCCTCATAATGAGCACAGCACAGGGATGGGAGGAGCCCCTCATAATGAGCACAACACAGGGATGGGAGGAGCCCCTCATAATGAGCACAGCACAGGGATGGGAGGAGCCCCTCATAATGAGCACAGCACAGGGATGGGAGGAGCCCCTCATAATGAGCACAGCACAGGGATGGGAGGAGCCCCTCATAATGAGCACAGCACAGGGATGGTGGGAGCCCCTCATAATGAGCACAGGGATGGGGGAGCCCCTCATAATGAGCACAGCACAGGGATGGTGGGAGCCCCTCATAATGAGCACAGCACAGGGATGGTGGGAGCCCCTCATAATGAGCACAGCACAGGGATGGTGGGAGCCCCTCATAATGAGCACAGGGATGGGGGAGCCCCTCATAATGAGCACAGCACAGGGATGGGGGGAGCCCCTCATAATGAGCACAGCACAGGGATGGTGGGAGCCCCTCATAATGAGCACAACACAGGGATGGTGGGAGCCCCTCATAATGAGCACAGCACAGGGATGGGGGGAGCCCCTCATAATGAGCACAGCACAGGGATGGGAGGAGCCCCTCATAATGAGCACAACACAGGGATGGGAGGAGCCCCTCATAATGAGCACAACACAGGGATGGTGGGAGCCCCTCATAATGAGCACAGCACAGGGATGGGGGGAGCCCCTCATAATGAGCACAGCACAGGGATGGGAGGAGCCCCTCATAATGAGCACAGCACAGGGATGGGGGGAGCCCCTCATAATGAGCACAGCACAGGGATGGGAGGAGCCCCTCATAATGAGCACAACACAGGGATGGTGGGAGCCCCTCATAATGAGCACAGCACAGGGATGGGAGGAGCCCCTCATAATGAGCACAGCACAGGGATGGGGGGAGCCCCTCATAATGAGCACAGCACAGGGATGGGGGGAGCCCCTCATAATGAGCACAACACAGGGATGGGGGGAGCCCCTCATAATGAGCACAGGGATGGGAGGAGCCCCTCATAATGAGCACAGCACAGGGATGGGGGGAGCCCCTCATAATGAGCACAGGGATGGGAGGAGCCCCTCATAATGAGCACAGGGATGGGAGGAGCCCCTCATAATGAGCACAGCACAGGGATGGGAGGAGCCCCTCATAATGAGCACAGCACAGGGATGGTGGGAGCCCCTCATAATGAGCACAGGGATGGGAGGAGCCCCTCATAATGAGCACAGCACAGGGATGGTGGGAGCCCCTCATAATGAGCACAGGGATGGGAGGAGCCCCTCATAATGAGCACAGCACAGGGATGGTGGGAGCTCCTCATAATGAGCACAGCACAGGGATGGGAGGAGCCCCTCATAATGAGCACAGGGCTGGGGGGAGCCCCTCATAATGAGCACAGCACAGGGATGGGAGGAGCCCCTCATAATGAGCACAGCACAGGGATGGGGGGAGCCCCTCATAATGAGCACAGGGATGGGAGGAGCCCCTCATAATGAGCACAGCACAGGGATGGGGGGAGCCCCTCATAATGAGCACAGGGATGGGAGGAGCCCCTCATAATGAGCACAGCACAGGGATGGTGGGAGCCCCTCATAATGAGCACAGCACAGGGATGGGGGGAGCCCCTCATAATGAGCACAGCACAGGGATGGTGGGAGCCCCTCATAATGAGCACAGCACAGGGATGGGAGGAGCCCCTCATAATGAGCACAGCACAGGGATGGGAGGAGCCCCTCATAATGAGCACAGCACAGGGATGGTGGGAGCCCCTCATAATGAGCACAGGGATGGGGGAGCCCCTCATAATGAGCACAGCACAGGGATGGGAGGAGCCCCTCATAATGAGCACAGCACAGGGATGGGAGGAGCCCCTCATAATGAGCACAGCACAGGGATGGTGGGAGCCCCTCATAATGAGCACAGCACAGGGATGGTGGGAGCCCCTCATAATGAGCACAGGGATGGGGGGAGCCCCTCATAATGAGCACAGCACAGGGATGGTGGGAGCCCCTCATAATGAGCACAGGGATGGGGGAGCCCCTCATAATGAGCACAGGGATGGGGGGAGCCCCTCATAATGAGCACAGCACAGGGATGGTGGGAGCCCCTCATAATGAGCACAGCACAGGGATGGTGGGAGCCCCTCATAATGAGCACAGCACAGGGATGGTGGGAGCCCCTCATAATGAGCACAGGGATGGGGGAGCCCCTCATAATGAGCACAGCACAGGGATGGGGGGAGCCCCTCATAATGAGCACAGGGATGGGAGGAGCCCCTCATAATGAGCACAGCACAGGGATGGTGGGAGCCCCTCATAATGAGCACAACACAGGGATGGTGGGAGCCCCTCATAATGAGCACAGCACAGGGATGGGGGGAGCCCCTCATAATGAGCACAGCACAGGGATGGGAGGAGCCCCTCATAATGAGCACAACACAGGGATGGGAGGAGCCCCTCATAATGAGCACAACACAGGGATGGTGGGAGCCCCTCATAATGAGCACAGCACAGGGATGGGGGGAGCCCCTCATAATGAGCACAGCACAGGGATGGGAGGAGCCCCTCATAATGAGCACAGCACAGGGATGGGGGGAGCCCCTCATAATGAGCACAGCACAGGGATGGGGGGAGCCCCTCATAATGAGCACAGCGCAGGGATGGGAGGAGCCCCTCATAATGAGCACAACACAGGGATGGTGGGAGCCCCTCATAATGAGCACAGCACAGGGATGGGAGGAGCCCCTCATAATGAGCACAGCACAGGGATGGGGGGAGCCCCTCATAATGAGCACAGCACAGGGATGGTGGGAGCCCCTCATAATGAGCACAGCACAGGGATGGGAGGAGCCCCTCATAATGAGCACAACACAGGGATGGTGGGAGCCCCTCATAATGAGCACAGCACAGGGATGGGAGGAGCCCCTCATAATGAGCACAGCACAGGGATGGGGGGAGCCCCTCATAATGAGCACAGCACAGGGATGGGGGGAGCCCCTCATAATGAGCACAACACAGGGATGGGGGGAGCCCCTCATAATGAGCACAGCACAGGGATGGGGGGAGCCCCTCATAATGAGCACAACACAGGGATGGGGGGAGCCCCTCATAATGAGCACAGGGATGGGAGGAGCCCCTCATAATGAGCACAGCACAGGGATGGGGGGAGCCCCTCATAATGAGCACAGCACAGGGATGGTGGGAGCCCCTCATAATGAGCACAGGGATGGGAGGAGCCCCTCATAATGAGCACAGCACAGGGATGGTGGGAGCCCCTCATAATGAGCACAGGGATGGGAGGAGCCCCTCATAATGAGCACAGCACAGGGATGGGGGGAGCCCCTCATAATGAGCACAGCACAGGGATGGGGGGAGCCCCTCATAATGAGCACAGCACAGGGATGGGGGGAGCCCCTCATAATGAGCACAGCACAGGGATGGGAGGAGCCCCTCATAATGAGCACAACACAGGGATGGTGGGAGCCCCTCATAATGAGCACAGCACAGGGATGGGAGGAGCCCCTCATAATGAGCACAGGGATGGGAGGAGCCCCTCATAATGAGCACAGGGATGGGAGGAGCCCCTCATAATGAGCACAGCACAGGGATGGGGGGAGCCCCTCATAATGAGCACAGCACAGGGATGGTGGGAGCCCCTCATAATGAGCACAGGGATGGGAGGAGCCCCTCATAATGAGCACAGCACAGGGATGGTGGGAGCCCCTCATAATGAGCACAGCACAGGGATGGGGGGAGCCCCTCATAATGAGCACAGCACAGGGATGGGGGGAGCCCCTCATAATGAGCACAGCACAGGGATGGGGGGAGCCCCTCATAATGATAAAATCATCATAACGAACTTTCGTTAGGTTCGTAAACTTTTCGTAACAATAACGAAAATTTGTATTTCGTACGAACCTGAATCGAATTTCGAACACGAATTACGAATTAATTTTAATACGAAACAAATTTATTGACGGCGCACATGTCTAGAATATACCCAAAAGGACAATTCATGCGTTTATACAGAAACTGCAGTGACAATAAAAGATTATGAGGAACAATCCAACATACTAATTAATAGATTCATTGAAAAAGGTTATAAGAAGAAAAATCCGGAGACCCTCAAAGAAAAGGTAAAAACAATGAATAGAGACACCATGATAGAAGGAAAAGAAGGAAAAGAAGATGAAGAAGAACGTGGATGTGGCCTTCCTCACAGGGTATAATAAACAATATAAGTCCCTGGAATAAGTAGTAAGAAAGCATTGGCCCATTTTACAATCAGATAAAGTACTAAGTAACCATTTTACCCCACCGTCCTACTTTTATCTACAGGAAAGCACCTTCCTGTAGATACAGACATGTGCACAGCGCTCTAGATCGGGGGTCTCAAACTGGCGGCCCCTCCAGCGGTTGTGAAACTACAAGTCCCATATGAGGTCATTGCAAAACTGACAGTTACAAGCCTGACTCCCTCAGGCATAGAGGCATGATGGGACTTGTAGTTTTGCAAAACAGCTGGAGGACCACCAGTTTGAGACCCCCTGCTCTGGACCCACCTAGAAACATCAAACTGTTCAAAGAGTTAAAAGGCTTCCATAAATGTGAAAAATGTCTACCATGTAGACTCAGTAAAAAAAAAAAAACTGGCAGGAAAACAAAAACAGTTACCGGAAGAGAATACAAGATCAGGGAGCTGATAACGTGCACCGCCACGCATGTAACATACATCATAGAATGCCAATGCCAGAAGCAATACGTAGAACAACAAGACCTCTATTTGTTCGCATCCGAGAACATATCAACAACATATAAAATGGATTTAACAGACATAGTCCCTAAAATTTCTTGATACACTATCATAAAAAAAGATCCATCGGTCGTGTCGTTCTATGCCATCGAAAAAATGAAAGGCCGATGGAGGGGGGAAAATAAGAGGAAGAAAGTCTCACAAACTAGAGACTAAATGGATTTTTCTCCTCAACACCCTCCAACCTGAAGGGTTAAATGTAGACATAGACCTTAAGGGCCAGTTCACACCATAGAAACGCAGTCTGGATGCGTTCCACGTGCTTTTAGGCATGCACGTTTTTGGTGCTTTTTTTCCCCCCTCTTTTTTCTTAACCTTAAATAAGGGCAAGTGTGTTGCAGTGCGTTTTTGGTGCATTTAGGTGCGTTCCAGTGCATTTTTGATGCGTTTTACAGCTTTCCAGTACAGTCCAGTGCAGAAAAAATACAGCATGTTCGACTTTTTTTTTCTGGAACGGAAACGCACTGGTGTGAACTTTGCCATTGAAAACCATATAACCTACTTTCCATGTGTTTTTGATGCAGAAAAAAAAACGCACTGGACTGCATGTGGTGTGAACTGGCCCTAACTGTTTTGTTACCAACTTCTGAAAACAACACAAACTTGAAGCATCATTTTTCTTCCCCTTTTCTTTTCCTATTTTTCCTTTAATAATACCGGTGTCTTAACCACTTGCCGACCGGCTCACGCCGATATACGTCTGCAAAAGTGGCACGTTCCCACGAAACAACGCATGGAGACGTTGCCCCCTTTAAGAGCCGCTGGAGGTGCGCCCGCTGCACAGGGGGGGTGGGACCCAAAGCGTGTGACCGGCGGGCACGAGAGCCAGAACAGGGATTTGTGTCTCCTCCCCCCCAGTCAGTCTGTCATGGACGTACTGCACATGGCTCTGCAACTGTCCATGGACGCACAGGTCCATTGGGATATGTTCCAGTCCACAGGCATTCAGCAGTGAAGAGACGTGCGCCAATGCGCATGCGCGTGCGCAGATCGTGGACGCACGCACAGTAACACAGCTTTGGCGCCCAGTGATCTTTAAAAGGGGCCTCTTCAGAATGCATCCTTGCTGTCTGATCTGTAGCTCATCCTGTACCCGATCCTGAACCTGCATCTGCTCCAGTGTTACCCGGCTTCTCCTTACCTCGCTGCTGTCTCCAGTCCTGACCCCTTGGCTTGCCTTTGACCTGCTCTGTGTTCCTGTTTGTCTGATCTCCCGTTGCCGATCCTACCTGGACTTTGACCATTCTCTGCCTGCTGCTTCTGTCCGATTGATCCGCTGCTGTGACCTGGCTTGTCTGACCCTTCTCCTGCCTACAAGTCCTAAAACCGTGCGCATCTGTCTGCAAGTCCTGCATCCGTGTGTATCTGCCTACAAGTCCTGCATCCGTGTGCATCTGCCTACAAGTCCTGCATCCGTGTGTATCTGTCTGCAAGTCCTGCATCCGTGCGCATCTGTCTTCAAGTCCTGCATCCGTGTGTATCTGTCTGCAAGTCCTGCATCCGTGCGCATCTGTCTGCAAGTCCTGCATCCGTGCGCATCTGTCTGCAAGTCATGCATCCGTGTGCATCTGTCTGCAAGTCATGCATCCGTGTGCATCTGTCTGCAAGTCATGCATCCGTGCGCATCTGTCTGCAAGTCCTGCATCCGTGCGCATCTGTCTGCAAGTCCTGCATCCGTGCGCATCTGTCTGCAAGTCCTGCATCCGTGCGCATCTGTCTGCAAGTCCTGCATCCGTGCGCATCTGTCTGCAAGTTCTGCATCAGTGCGCATCTGTCTGCAAGTCCTGCATCCGTGCGCATCTGTCTGCAAGTCCTGCATCCGGGTGCATCTGCCTACAAGTCCTGCATCCGTGCGCATCTGTCTGCAAGTCCTGCATCCGTGTGCATCTGCCTACAAGTCCTGCATCCGTGTGCATCTGTCTGCAAGTCCTGCATCCGTGTGCATCTGTCTGCAAGTCCTGCATCCGTGCGCATCTGTCTGCAAGTCCTGCATCCGTGCGCATCTGTCTGCAAGTCCTGCATCCGTGCGCATCTGTCTGCAAGTTCTGCATCAGTGCGCATCTGTCTGCAAGTCCTGCATCCGTGCGCATCTGTCTGCAAGTCCTGCATCCGGGTGCATCTGCCTACAAGTCCTGCATCTGTGCGCATCTGTCTGCAAGTCCTGCATCCGTGTGCATCTGCCTACAAGTCCTGCATCCGTGTGCATCTGTCTGCAAGTCCTGCATCCGTGTGCATCTGTCTGCAAGTCCTGCATCCGTGCACATCTGTCTGCAAGTCCTGCATCTGTCTGCAAGTCCTGCATCCATGCGCATCTGTCTGCAAGTCCTGTATCCGTGTGCATCTGTCTGCAAGTCCTGCATCCATGTGCATGTCTGCAAGTCCTGCATCCGTGTGCATCTGTCTGCAAGTCCTGCATCCGTGTGCATCTGTCTGCAAGTCCTGCATCCGTGTGCATCTGTCTGCAAGTCCTGCATCTGTCTGCAAGTCCTGCATCCATGCGCATCTGTCTGCAAGTCCTGTATCCGTGTGCATCTGTCTGCAAGTCCTGCATCCATGTGCATGTCTGCAAGTCCTGCATCCGTGCACATCTGTCTGCAAGTCCTGCATCCGTGCGCATCTGTCTGCAAGTCCTGCATCCGGGTGCATCTGCCTACAAGTCCTGCATCCGTGCGCATCTGTCTGCAAGTCCTGCATCCGGGTGCATCTGCCTACAAGTCCTGCATCCGTGCGCATCTGTCTGCAAGTCCTGCATCCGTGTGCATCTGCCTACAAGTCCTGCATCCGTGCGCATCTGTCTGCAAGTCCTGCATCCGTGTGCATCTGCCTACAAGTCCTGCATCCGTGTGCATCTGTCTGCAAGTCCTGCATCCGTGTGCATCTGTCTGCAAGTCCTGCATCCGTGTGCATCTGCCTACAAGTCCTGCATCCGTGCGCATCTGTCTGCAAGTCCTGCATCCGTGTGCATCTGTCTGCAAGTCCTGCATCCGTGCGCATCTGTCTGCAAGTCCTGCATCTGTCTGCAAGTCCTGCATCCATGCGCATCTGTCTGCAAGTCCTGTATCCGTGTGCATCTGTCTGCAAGTCCTGCATCCATGTGCATGTCTGCAAGTCCTGCATCCGTGTGCATCTGTCTGCAAGTCCTGCATCCATGCGCATCTGTCTGTAAGTCCTGCATCCGTGTGCATCTGCCTGCAAGTCCTGCATCCGTGTGCATCTGTCTGCAAGTCCTGCATCCATGCGCATCTGTCTGTAAGTCCTGCATCCGTGTGCATCTGCCTGCAAGTCCTGCATCCGTGTGCATCTGTCTGCAAGTCCTGCATCCGTGTGCATCTGTCTGCAAGTCCTGCATCCGTGTGCATCTGCCTGCAAGTCCTGCATCCGTGCGCATCTGTCTGTAAGTCCTGCATCCGTGCGCATCTGTCTGCTACTTCTCGGCGTTCCTGCAGCCGCAGCAATCAAGCCTGTTCCTGTCTCTACCAAGTGAACATCATCTCCAGCCAAGCAAACCCTGCAGGCTGGCTCTCTGTTCCCACTCCAGTGGTCCCGGAACCAGGGAACGTCAGGCTCACCTCCAAGGTTCGTGTCACAGTCCCATCTCCCCACAGTAAGAAACACTAACTAGGGAACACATTTAACCCCTTGATCGTCCCCCTAGTGTTAACCCTTCCCTGCCAGTGTCATTTACACAGTAATCAGTGGCTGTTTATAGCACTGATTGCTGTATGAATGTCAACGATCCCAAAAGTGTCCGATCTGTCCGCCACAATGTTGCAGTCCCGCTAAAAATCGCAGATCACTGCCATTACTAGTAAAAAAAAAAAAAATTATAAAAATGCCGTAAATCTTTCCATAGTTTGTAGACGCTATAACTTTTGTGCAAACCAATCAATATACGCTTATTGCATTTTTTTTTTTTTTATTTTACCAAAAATATGTAGAAGAATATACAATGGCCTAAACTGATGAAGAAATTTGTTAAATTAGTTTTAAAAAAAAAACATTTTTGGGATATTTATTATAGCAAAAAGTAAAAAATATAGGGTTTTTTTCGGTCTTTTTTCGTTATAGCGCAAAAAATAAAAACTGCAGAGGTGATCAAATACCTCCAAAAGAAACTCTATTTGTGGGGGAAAAAAAACCATCAATTTTGTTTGGGTACATCGCCGCACGACCGCGCAATTGTCAGTTAAAGCGAGGCAGTGCCGTATCGCAAAAAAAATGGCTTGGTCA
The DNA here is from genome assembly GCF_042186555.1 of Aquarana catesbeiana. NCBI lineage: Eukaryota > Metazoa > Chordata > Amphibia > Anura > Ranidae > Aquarana > Aquarana catesbeiana. Next base: position 681,221,955 of record NC_133327.1, on the reverse strand, counting down.
GGAAGGGGGTAAATCCTTCCAGGGCTGAAGTGGTTAAACATACAGAGAGGATGTGAGTATGTTTTCAACTGTATCATCTCAATAAATATTTTGGAAAACGGTTATTCTGCTATGGGAGCATCTTTTCTCTGCATGTGGGTGATACGGATGAATAGCTAATAGAGCAAAGAACGGTCACTAAAGCAGCGGATCTGGAAACTGCCGCACATAGTGGAAAACACTGTGAAAGTGAAATACCCCTTCGAGGGGTGAATATTTCAGGTGAGTGCAAAACCTATAGGGGGCACTATAAGGAGCGCCAGCACAAAGGGCACCTGTCGCTTTTTTTGCAAAGACTTTCAGGGCTATTTACGAAAGGCAAATCCACTTTGCACTACAAGTGCAAAGTGCACTTGAAATTGCACAGAAAGTGCACTTGGAAGTGCAATCACTGCAAATCTGAGGGGTAGATATGAAATGAGGGGAAGCTCTGCTGATTTTATCATGCAATCATGTGCAAGCTAAAATGCTGTTTTTTATTTTTCTTGCATGTCCCCCTCGGATCTACAGCGACTGCACTTCCAAGTGTACTTTGCACTTGTAGTGTTACAAAAGGACTGTGTTTATACATTTTTTCGAGTCACTTTAATAAGATTGCACCTAACCTTAAAGCCAGAGCTGTCCCCCACAGTGCCCCTCTCTTGGGGGCCAGATGTCCTCAGTCTTCCATGTAGAATGACACCCAGCCCGGGAACACCAAGGACGTTACTGTAAATGCAGGTGTCGAAGGCCCACCCTCCGCACTGGATTAAAGCACAGAATGGCATCACGGAGAACCGCCCAGTATTGGGCGTGTTTATACTTGCTTCAGAATGTGGCATTGGACATACTTAAAGCACTCTTAGTGCCAATCAAAGCTCCTGCTCAGTGGCGGGTGGTAGTATATTTTTTTTGGGGGGGCGGCAAACAGTGCACCCAAAACACCCCCCCCGTAGGACCCGCTTCCTGATTGGCCAGGAGGAGAATCAGGCAGACAATAGCGAATAACGCTATTGTCACACAACTGGGTAGGCTCATCCTTTTTTTAAGCCTATTAGAGCTTCAGGCTCTAATCACGTGCTTCAAAAAAAAAAAAAGAAAAAAAAAAAACCCCATATGCGTCCGACACCCTGCATGAGCGGGGGGTACTACTGAGCGGGGGGGGATAAACAGAGCTGAGGGTTACCATTGATCAGGGATCAGCAGAGCTGGGGGGGGGGTACTACTGAGCGGGGGGGGATCAGCAGAGCTAGGGGGTACTACTGAGCAGGGGGATGAACAGAGCTTGGGGTTACCATTGAGCAGGGATCAGCAGAGCTGGTGGTAATAGTGAGAGGCATCTGCAGAGCTGGGATATTACTGAGTAAAAGATCTGCAGAATGAAGATACTAATTAGCTGGGCATTTGCTGAGCGGGGGTACCAATGAGCTGAAGATCTGCTGAGTGGGGGGGGTTCCTACTGAGCCCCTTTAAAAAACAAAAAGAAAATCAACACACACGGTTTTTGCCGAGCTTCATTAACCACTTGCTGAGCGCCCTATAGCAATTTTACTGCTACAGGGCGGCAGCTGTGTCCCAGAGAATGTATATATATATACACATATACACACACACGTGATTCCGGACTTCTGTGTTCCTGCAAAGACTAGAATCCATCTTTCCCCATAGTAAACAAACACTGGCTAGGCACAGTTAACC